>NC_009178.1:764979-789979 GCF_000149385.1 Cryptococcus deneoformans B-3501A
TTTATACCTCGAAAATCCTCCTCCCCGTCTCCCCCTTAACAGCCAATCTTCCAGAGGACCCACAGCGCATATCCCCAACCCAAAAAAGGGATCTTACCTTCACATATGACCAATACCACATGTTCTTGGCGATACCACACGTTCTTTGCGATCACAGACACCCCACTATTTGGAACTCAATCCTCCGTTCTGTTTTTTGCCAACTGTTCATAGATTCCTAACTCCCCAATCAATCTTATTTTTTATTCTAGATAGATCAAAGCATAGCCACATTTTTCACGACCAGTTCATAGAAATTTATTCCATAGCTCCAGCAAATTTTAGTTACAAAGTACACAACAGAACAAGCCACAGACGGCACGACGGAGCGACCGTCTTTGAAGGGGGGGGCGACTGTCACGAGCCTGCACAAAGAAGAAGAGATAAGATATCATAGGAGGGAGTTACGTAATAGGAAGGCAAGATCCGATTCAGATAAAAAGGTCCAGCTGGACCTCCAGTTGGACCTCCGAGAAAAGAACTGGACCTCCAGCTGGACCTCCAGTTGGACCTCCGAGAAAAGAACTGGACCTCCAGCTGGACCTCAAAGGATATAAATAGATTTCTGTAGAAGTATATAAAGGGGAGCTCTGTCCTCGATCTTGATCTTCTTCCCCTCGAAGATCAATATTTCATAAGTTACTTTGCGAAAGGTCCTCGAGCTCCCAGTGCTCACTCTCGTCTTACCTCGCACCACCTTCGACATAAACTTACTCCACTAGTATATAAGCTTGCCTGATCTTCCCAAGCGAATATACCTCCGCCCTATACCATACGCCAACAGACAAGTGTCAAGAGGTATATCATACATATATCTCATTGCTTAGTTAAACTACGGCTTTCTATCTCGTCTCCAAGGCCGGACCTTGTTGGGGACGAGTCGTAACACAGTGGTCCCCTCGCAACAATCCAATACTACTCTCCCTTCAAAAAACTAGATATGCTCTTGTCTGCCAAAGTCGAAGAAGGTAGCCGGGAACAAGAGCGTACTATCAAACCGGCCAATACAGACTCCTGCGAATATCTCCAAACTCTCGAAGATAATAACAAAAACAACAAAAACCAACTCACAATCGACTTTCTCTGTCACAACAATGTTTATCAAGCTTTAATTGATTCCGGTGCCTCTACAAACTTCATCGACAAAAGATTCTTCCAGACCTTTAACCTCAAAACCATGAAAATAGAAGATTCGATCCCATTATACCTATTCAACGCTGCGGGTCAGCAAACTATAATTGAAGAAGAAGCCAACATCCTGGTCAACTTCCAGAAACCATTCGGACACACCTTACTCCGACTCCTCATAACCGACATCGGCTCCTATCCCATCGTCTTAGGTATCACCTGGTTACAAGAGCACAATCCGTCCATCAGCTGGGAAACACTTTCCATACACCCACCTGTATCACAGACGACGAGTGCCAACTTAGCCATGGTCATCACCAATGACCAACCTCCAAAAGAAAACACCGATGCCAAAATAGTACCTAAAGAATACCATCAATATCTAGATGTATTCGACAAGAAAAGCGCCGATACACTCCCAGAACATAGGTCTTTCGACCACATATCCCTCTGAAGAAGGAAAGAACCCACCTTTTGGCCCCATATACAATCTCTCCGAAACAGAACTTGAAGCTCTCCGCGAATACCTTGATGAGAATCTTAAGAAAGGTTTTATCCGACCATCCGAATCACCAGCCGGAGCACCCATACTCTTTGTCAAAAAGAAAGACGGATCGCTTAGGATGTGTGTTGATTACCGGGGAATCAACAAGATCACCATCAAGAATCGCTATCCTCTACCATTGATCGCCGAACTCCTAGATCGACTCAAATCAGCCAAAGTATTCACCAAGATCGACCTGCGAGGAGCCTACAATTTACTTCGCATTAAGGCAGGTGAAGAATGGAAAACAGCTTTCCGTACTTGCTATGGGCATTTCGAATATTTGGTAATGCCGTTTGGCCTCACCAATGCCCCTGCATCCTTCCAACATCTCATGAACCACAATTTCCATGACTTGCTAGACATATTTGTTATCATCTACCTCGACAACATCCTCATCTACAGCCCAGACTTGGAGACTCACCAGTCACACGTCATACAAGTCCTAGATCGCCTCCGCCAAACCCAATTATATGCCAAAGCTTCAAAGTGCGAGTTCCATCAAACCTCAGTAGAGTTCCTAGGTTTCGTTGTCAGCGATCAAGGTCTATCAATGGACACCAAGAAAGTAAAGTCTATCACGGAATGGCCGACACCTCGCAATCTCCGTGATACCCAATCCTTCCTTGGGTTCTGTAACTTCTACCGAAGGTTCATCAAGAACTACTCTAGTATCGCCAAACCTCTTATCGACTTGACAAAGAAGGACTTACCCTTTGTATGGGAAGAACCTCAACAAACATCTTTTGAAACACTCAAAAGGAGCTTCACCTCTGTTGATCTCCTATGTCACTACAAACCACCAAGAAATTAGATCACCACTATCTCAGTCCCTACACCATTATGGTGCGCGTTCCTTCCCACATGTATTGCTTTGAGTTGCTGAAATCAATGCGCATCCACGATGTCTTCCACGTCCAATTGCTTGAGAAATATATTGAGAATAAGATACCAGGGTGAACACAAGTCGCACCATCACGAAGGTGACCTAGAATACGAAGTCGAGTGCATCCTCAATCATCGATTTTACTGAAAATGCCGCCAATTCCTTATCAAGAGGCTTGGCTACAATGCCGAACAGAACAGTTGGGAACCCAAAACCGCTTTAGAAAAAGCTTCAGAGATTGTTGATCAGTACAAGACAACACACCACCTATAGGAAGTCGAGATCATAGTAACAGTTCAGAGAAATTATTCCAAACATTGTGAAAACATTTTTAGTTCATAGACTTAGTTCATAAATTTTTCAAAGACAAATTCTTCACTTACAACCAGTTCATAGAAATTTATTCCATAGCTCCAGCAAATTTTAGTTACAGGTACACAATAGAACAAGCCGCAGATGGCATGACAGAGCGACTGTCTTCGAAGGGGGGGGTGACTGTCACAAGCCTGCACAAAGAAGAAGAGATAAGATATCATAGGAGGGAGTTACGTAATAGGAAGGCAAGATCCGATTCAGATAAGAAGGTCCAGCTGGACCTCCAGTTGGACCTCCGAGAAAAGGACTGGACGTCCAGTTGGACCTCCGAGAAAAGAACTGGACGTCCAGTTAAACCTCCAGTTGGACCTCCAGCTGGACCTCCAGCTGGACCTCAAAGGATATAAATAGATTTCTGTAGAAGTATATAAAGGGGAGCTCTGTCCTCGATCTTGATCTTCTTCCCCTTGAAGATCAATATTTCATAAGTTACTTTGCGAAAGGTCCTCGAGCTCCCAGTGCTCACTCTCGTCTTACCTTGCACCACCTTCGACATAAACTTACTCCACTAGTATATAAGCTTGCCTGATCTTCCCAAGCGAATATACCTCTGCCCTATACCATACGCCAACAGACAAGTGTCAAGAGGTATATCATACATATATCTCATTGCTTAGTTAAACTACGGCTTTCTATCTCGTCTCCAAGGCCGGACCTTGTTGGGGACAAGTTGTAACAGCCTGTGAGGAGCGCACAAAATAAACGGAATCAAAATAAGAGAAAAGCGGCAGCAAATCTATGTATGAAGTGAAACAGACCTTGGGATCATAATGACCATGTTTGGCATGCATGCCTTACAATTTTCTGGTTTCCTCTCCTCTTTTCTTTTCTTCCATAGTGTCATGGCTTGGCTTGGGCTGCTCTGTTGGGTTATTTTTTTGGCCTTTATGGTTTGTTTTTCCCCTGGCTTGTGCTCAGCAAGACTAAATCTTAAAAGGCTGCGCTCAGGAGTGGTTACCTGCTGCGTCCTCCTTCCCCATCTTATCCATCCTGGATCTGGTGACAAGAATTTACAGAGTCAGCCCATGACCCCCATGCTTATAGCTGTTTTTTCTCCTTTCTTTTTTGCCTCTTTGTCCTTCTCTTATTACTTCTATTTCTTTTTCCTGTCCCTGCCTCCTGGTAACTGCTGTTCTTGCTTCCAGGCATAGGCTCTTTGACAGATGGGGGAGAGTGTAAGTGCAGAGCACTATACTCATTTATTCTCTATGCATGCAGTCTTTGTGCATGCATCTTCCTATGCATATTGCATATGCAGGAATTTATGCATTGCATTTACATGCATGCATTCCCATGTATAAGCTGTATGAATATTCAGCTATATTTGTTGTGTATGTATTCATCCAGATGATGTAACATTCCATGTGTATAATGTTACATTTGAAATACTTAGTAATGACATGGCATTTGATGTGTGTAACTTTACTTTCTGACACACAGTTGGTACTTAGTAAAATAGTAGTCGCATATTGTTGTAGTTCTTTAATACTCAATCCACATGTATTACAACCAGTGCATGTTTTGCTAGTCAACTACACACTATACTACAACGACACTCAGTGAGACGCCCAGTGTCTACAATGAATCTTGACAGAACACTTGCTGCATGGGCTAGATCTGGCCATGTCACTGTTGCTGCATAGAGAATAGAGCCCACTAGCTTTGGATATGGTCAATGTTGTGCTAGCTCATGCTCTTGATCTGTTGCTGGAATCGGTTTGAAGCCTGAAGGAAGAGGCGTCTTTGCTGGATTGCAATTGGACATGTCAAAGCAGTCAAGCAGGGACTCCATATAATGCTCCTGGGAGAGATAGAGTTTCTTCTGTGGCCTGTCCCGGTATATATTGATGCCCAGGAAGTAGCCAGCAGGCCCAGAGTCAGAGCACTCAAATTTGCTGTTAAGTGCCTGCTTGAATTCGTCCAATGTCTTTCTTGAATTGCAGGCAATGAGCTGATCATCCACATGGACAGAGAGCATGAGCAATTCCCCCTCACAACGTCAAACATAGAAGCAGGGGTCAGCTCTGGTTGGCTTCAGCCCTTGAGACTTTAACCACTGATCAAGTGCTTTGTTGAAACATCTTGGTGACTGTCGCAACCCATAGAGTGACTTGTTCAAGAGTAGGATCTTGTTTGCTGGGATGTCGCTTCCTTCTGGTGCTTCAAGATAGATGGTTTCTTCGAGATCACCATTGAGAAAGGCTGCCTTGATATCCACCTGGTCACATTCCATGTCAAGATGGTTGACCAGAGAGAGGAATACCCTAATCGAGTCTTTGTGGGCAACAGCAGAGAAGACCTCATTGTAATCAATTCCAGCCTTTTGAGAAAATCCTTTGGCAACCCATCTTGCCTTGTATGCTGCTGGTTTCCCTGTTGTCCCATCAATCTTCCTGGTATAAACCCATCTTGCCTTCAGGACCCTCTGTCCTGGTGCCCTATCCACCACCTTCCACACATTATACTTCTCCATCTTTTCCAATTCTTCCATCATAGCCTGATGCCACTGCTCCCCCTCACCTGACTGAATAGCTTCTCTGTAGGTATTGGGTGTGTTGATTGCCATAGCATTCAGAGCTGTTGCGATAGTACCCCAGGTCTCCGGATTGTCAGTCAGGGCAAGAGGATCAATGGATGAAACATCACTGTTTGTCTCTTCTGATGCATTGGATGATGGTGATGCCTCAGGTTGTTGCTGTATTCCAGTGTCATACCTTGCCAGCCTACGAAGAAGCTCCATGGGTGATTGATGCTCAGCTGGAACTGCTCTAGGTCTTACTTCATCCTGAGGATTCACTTCCATGGGGGCAGGGATGATTCTGTCAGGTATTTCTGCCAATGGATCTTGAGCATGTGTTGATGTGTCTCTGTTCTTGTTGTCATCCCACTCCTCCAGCCTAAGAATACTCCCCCTTGCTGGCATCTTGGAATGAGGAATGTCCAGCTTCTTTGGCAAAATGGTATCCCTTGACACCTTGATCTTCTTGTCTTCATCATCAAGAATTCGATAACTGGAAGTGCTGCTATCACTGGCATACCCCATAAACCTTCCTTGTCGATAGCGAGGCTTCAATTTGTTGGTGTTGGTATAATCCCTAAAGAAAATCTTTTCTCCAAATGCGTGAAGTTGAGTGAACAACAGTTTCTTGCCATACCAGCGTTCAAAGGGAATTCCATTGTTGGAGTCAAAGGAGCAGTTGTGAGAGAAGGCAATGTATTTAGCAGCCTCACCCCAGAAGCTAGCTGGCAGTCCAGTCTCCACAAGCAAAGTTCTCACACCATTGAGGATAGTAAGATGTGCCCTCTCCACTCTCCCATTCTGTGCATGAGCATCAGGTGGCACCATGACATGCTCAATCCCTTTTTCCCTGATATACCTCTGGAATGCTGCTGATGTAAATTCTCCACCCCTATCAGACCGAATAGATTGAACCTTATGACCAGTCTGAGTTTCAGCATGATTGACAAAGTTTTTGAAACTCTGCAGTGTCTCAGACTTCATTCTCATCAAGGTGAGGGAAATCCGGTGGCTGTAATCATCATAGACAGTCAGGAAGTATCGCATACCTCCCTTGGAAGCGACTGGTGCTGGTCCCCAGATGTCGATATGCAATAGTTCAAGTGGCCTGGAAGCTCTGATGTTGGGTTCAGGTGGTGAAGGAAGTCGCCCAGTTTTCCCCTTAATACACGCTTCACAATAGAAATCTTTGGTATCACCAGCATTTGCATTCTTCAATTGATTATTCTGACCAAGTCTCCCTTCTTTTGCAAGCCTAACCACTTTCTCAATCCCCAAATGCCCTAGCTTATGATGCCATTCTGAGAGAGTATCAGCCAGTTGAACAAGATAGGCATGGCCAGATGGATCTACCTGCAGGGAGTAGGCACCATCTTTGAATGGGGCAGACAAGCAGACCTGGTTAGATTGATCAAAAAGTTCACCTTTACTGTTGCTGAATGCCCAGTGGAAACCAGATGGGACCTTGTTAACAGCGAGAAGGTTGCACTGGAGTTGGGGAACATGGAGGACTTGCTGAAGAGTGGTAGCTCCAATAGTCATAGTTCCCTGGCCAGCGATTGGAAGGATAGTGCCATTACCAATCTTTACACTTCTGACAATTGTTGCTGGCCCATAGTTGTGAAGTAAGTCTTTGTTGCTAACCATGTGGTGTGAAGCCCCTGAGTCCACTATGAAGGAGTTGTCATGGAAACAGGTTGTAGTTGCTGCTACAGCATGGAAGGTAGATGCCAGCTCCTCTGCCTTAGCAGACTCACCGGTACCCACCCTAGCCTGACCTGACTGACTGTGGTTATTGCTGAACTTCCTGAGAGAGCAGTCTCTGGTATTGTGAGTAGGCACTTTATGGATACTGCACCATTTCTCAGTCCATTCCCTTGGCTTGGCCCTTCTATTGCTTTTGTTGCCTTGGGTGTGACTCTCCTGTACCCTGTTAGCCATTGCTACCTCCTCACTGGACCTCCTTGTCCACTCAGCTTGGACTGCTGCCTGCACAGCCGAAGAGGTAAGTGGTTCCCTCAGCCAGAGAGTTTGCTTGACAGTGGTGAATGATTCTGGAAGAGCTAGGGTCATGGCATAGGCAAGCATTCGGTCTGAGAGGTTCTCACCACTGCTGTTAATCTGTGCATGAGCAGACCTGATCTCTGCCATGCGTTTGTTTGGGTCTTCTCCTTCAATGACAGGGGATATCCACATTTGTTGCAAAAGTTGAGCCTGTCTTGTGCCCACTGCTGCTGAGTACTGGGATTTGAGCTCCTCCCAGAGTGCTGAGCTGTCTGCTGTCTCTACAGATCGTATGTTGGCAGGGAGGGATGCCTGGACTTCTGGTGAGAGTGATTTGATAAGAAGGGCAAAAGCTTGCCTGGACCTCTTGTACTTCTCCTTGTCCTCTTTGGAGGACATGCTGTCAAGGCTGACTGGAGTACCAATCTCCAGGTCCTTGAGGATGAGAGATGTTTTGATAGATAGCTCCCATTCAGCATAGTTCTGGGGGCCAGTTAAGATGACCCCCTGGTAGGATGTGTTGTTGTCTGTATTGTTGGACATGATGTGTGTGTAGCTTTCAGAGCTAAGTTGTACTTAGCTAACGCAAAGCAAGTTTGCTTGTGCACTAGGCACAGTGACTTGCCACTGGGGGGCACCAGATTTTCTCACCACTTGTTGGTATCAAGCAGTACCTGTGGTACTAATGCAATAGTGACCTGCAGGATTTGTGTTGGTTGACTGATGTGTTTGCTAGAGTCTAGTGCTGTTAAGCAGCAAGGCTCATAACCTGTCAGATGTAGAGTTGTCTAGAGAGAGCTTGAGCACACGGTGTTGATTGCCAGAGATGTCTAAGTTGCATGGAAACTATTCTACAATCCTTTTTCTTTATTTGTTTCAATACCACAAGTGTTCTAGCTTATGTAATTTGGTCTTCCCTTCTTCCCATGCCTCCACCAACAATTCCCATGCCTCCACCAGCAATTCCCATGACTCCAGATCCAGGTTGGATCAATCATTCTGACAGATTTACGACAATCGTAACATCAGTTCTCCTTGTGGAAAACTTTGTGGATATGGCAGCCTGCCGGGGAGAGATAGTATGGCAGAGTGTGGGAAGGGTCATGGTAGTAGGACATAGAGTGGGGCAGTTGGACGTTGTTGGAGGTAGCCTGGTTGGTGGGACAGGACCTAATCTGAGAGGTGGCATCCTCATGTTGGATTCGTTTGACATGGTTGCTGATCAAGGCACACAGTGTGTCCAGATCATTGATGTGAAATTCAGGCAAGTCAACCAAGCGAAGAAAAAGGCGTTCAGGACAGGCCACACAGTAAAAACTGGTGAGTTGTTGGTCGGTTGGGTATAGCCTGCTCCCATGGAGATGTGCGCAATGCAAAATCACTGCATTATCGAATTTTTTCCAACCCTCAGACGATGCCTCATGGAAGGAAAGACGAAAGAGAGCATGGCTTTCACAGAACTCCCAGTTGGACAGCATGGCCTTAGCCTTGAAGGCAGCTGACCACGTCTCCCATGTTGTTATTCCATTGGCCTCCATACGGCAACTGCCTTGCTCAACCCAGCCAATGAGACCAGCGCACTCAATCGAATTGTTCGCCAGCTCGATCACTGTCACACAGTGTCTCTCTTCCACCTCCTCATCATCCGAAGGAGTCAGAAGGCCATGCATTCGCAAAACCTGTTGAAGCCGATGCAAATGGGTAAGGGCATGGTCCACATCGCCAAGGGGACCCTCGAAACAAGGGATGTCTGAAGCCTTGGGCAACAATATACCCTGGGGTGTATAGCATTCCTGTAAGAGGCTAGCCTCTGACCCAGTTGACCCACATCTCATGAGGTCACCACTTTCCCCAGCTTCTATTTTTCGAGCTGTGTTTCAATTTACTTCTGCTCCTTCCTCCAAGTTGTGCGCATGTCACGAGCCTGCACAAAGAAGAAGAGATAAGAGATCAGAGGAGGGAGTTACGTAATAGGAAGGCAAGATCCATTCAGATAAGAAGGTCCAACTGGAGGTCCAGCTCTGAGAAAATACCACAGGTGGCCCAGTAGAGAATATCATCCACATTCAGAACTGGCATGGCATCCTTTTGGGTTACTTTGTTCAATCCGCAATAATCACAGATGAAACAAAATTTTCCATTCTCCTTCTTGATCAAGAACGCCAGTGCTGCCCACGGCAAACTTGAGGGGTGCAAATGACCTGCTGCATGATGCTTTTGAATTTCTTCCACCAATTGCTGATGCCACATGTGTGGCGAGTGATAGCCAGCAGAATGGAAAGGAACAGCACCTGGGGTAAGGTTGATATGGTGCCAGACCTTGGAATCAGAGGTACATACAGGCAGGTAATTTGCAACATCACCAATGTCTTTGGGGAAGATAGCATGGAATCTATGGAGGAGTGGGTCTTGCAGAGTTTCCCAATGAGTGCAAGGGCTCTGCCAGCTTGCTGGGAGCCTTACAGATGTAGGGAGGGAATATGACCTTTTCCATCATTTCCTCTAGGCATGGCAGCAGTTTCTTGGCGAGAACAGGTTTCCCATCTGCTTTCCCAGGTGGCAGAATGCTTGCAGCATATTGATGCAATCTCGTAATCATATTGGGATCCTCTGATTCCCTCCCTCTTTCCATCATTCAGTCTACCACATCCTCGATCCCTTCATCCTCCAGATTTAATGAGGTGACACTGCCTCTGTCATCATCCATCTCCCAACCTGCTGGAGGTAAAGTGCAGTACTGCCCCAAAATACAGACCCATTGAATATAGAAGGGAAGAACTCCTTCAAGTAGGGCATGCATCAGGTCAACAACAGCATGTTGAACTTTATCAAAATCTGGGAAAAGGTCAAAAACTGACAGATGACCAAGTACCTTGAAGATAGACTGCTCCATGGTATCCACTGCCACCCAAGTTGCTTGAGTTTGGGAGCCTGCATGGTGAGCAACATGAGGTTGCTGTGCAGTTTGAGGGGCTTGCTCAAACTGTTTCAGGAATTCATGCTGCTGTGTTAACATCACTTGAGAATGCTCAGCACCATTTTGAGGGGAATGTAATGCTGAGCTACATAAGGAGCTGCATGGTACAGTGCATTTCATGCAGGGAGAATCCTTCTTTGTGAAGTGTGGGCTGCCAGTAACAACAATGGCAGCAGGGCAATCACAATCAATATGTATCTCTATATGCAATGTTCTGCCCAGTCAGCATTTCATCAGGAGGAGGAGCATGCATAAAAAAACACCCACCAAACACTCTGGGAGACTGCAGCATAAAAAAAGGGCTCTCTTCTGACAGATGGGGAAAGAAGAGAAACCTCCAGAAGGATCCACAGTCTTATGTTGCTGGGTGTTTGGGACAGTGTGAGAAAAAAAATCAAGGCATAGGAAAACTCAATGCACTTCTGGCAGCCATGAAGTTGTGAGTCACTTGGATAACGATTGATGCTGAGAAGATGACTATGATGTAGGATTACCACATTGTCGAAGGTTCACCAGGCCTCAGGAGACACCTCACAAAAGGAGAGACAAAAGAGGGGTCTGGGATTTGTGGAACTCCCAGTGAGTGGGCATGGCCTTGGCTTTCAAGGCTGCAGACCAGGCCTCTCATGTCGATGCCTCGTTCTCCATATGGTGTCCATCCTGTTCAACCCATCTGACAAGACCAGCACATTTGATCAAATTATTGGCAAGCTCGATCACTGTCACACATTGTTTCTCATCTACCTAGGCATCTGCAGAAGGGGTCAAGAATGAATGGGTGTGGAGGACTTGTTGGAGTCAGTGTAAATGGGTAAGTGCACTATCGGCATCACTGAGAGGACCCACAAATCAAGGGATACCAGAAGCTTTGGGTGTTGGGATGCCCTGAGGAGTATAGCGATCTGTTAAGGTGGATTGTTTGGTTTGTTGAGCTAGCAGCTCTGCAAGGAGGGCCAGTGTATTGTTGTGTTGTTTAGTGCAGTTGACTAGGTGCTCTAGAAGGGTGTTGGTGGATGCCCCTTGGGCTGTAGAGTTGTGGTCTTGAGGTGAATGCTCTGGGGGAGTCTTGGTAATCTTAGGAGCCATTTTGTTGGAAATATGTTGCTAGTTTTGAAAAAAGTGTAGACACCTGGGTGTCTCACTGTGTTCATTCATGCTAGCATTTGGGGAGGCATTTGGAATGTGTTTGAGGAGGCATTGTGATAGTTATAGTTGGATCTGGGTATGCGAACTCATGTGCTAATCTCACTGAATAAAAAGGAGACCTATAACTATGTATTCTAAGCACTGTTCTACCCAGTCAGCACATCATCAGGAGAGGAGCAAGTATAAAAGAATACCCACCAAACATGCTTAAAGACCATGGCATAAAAGAGGCTCTCTTCTGATGGATGGGAAAGGAAGAGAGAACTCTAGAAGGATTCACAGTCTTATATCTTTGGGTGTTTGGGATGGCATGGTGAAAATCCATGTGTGGCTGGCAGCCACATGGGAACCATGGGCGAGGCTGAGATGCAGTCAGAGGCCATGTGCAAAGAGGCTGAGTTGAGGTATCTCACCATTGGGGTATTTCAGTGTCTTAATCCACAATCCATCACACTCTGCACTGAGGAGATCAACAGCCAAATAAAGTAAAAGGCAGTGAAGAAGACAACCTGGAGATTCATTTGGCACAGGAGTGATACCCATCAGCATCACAAATGAATACTGAGACTAATGTTTGTTGGGCAGGTCAGCTAGCTGACACATGGTAGGGCCCATGGATCCAGGGGAATGATTGTGGGTTGGAGGGATCTGCCCAGTTGATAGAGATGTTGATGGTAAGGACCAGACAGCCACATTCTTGCTGGACATTGTGATCATTGACCTCATAGCATGATCCATCCAACTGATGATGGAGAATATTTCCAAGATTCATGTCTCAAAGATATGCTGGCCTCTCCATCTGCTCATCACATTGCCTTTGCTGAGGGCACAAAGCTTGTTGATCCTTGACAAGCCATTCCACACCATCAAGAGAGAAAAGATATTCCAACTCAGCTTGTAGTGTATGATGAGGAAAAAGCACTGTCACCAGCTTTCTGCCCTCCCTTGTAACAAGTTCAGAGGGATTGTCCACTGAAGGCAGTAGTGGCCAAAAAAATCCAGCAGGAAATATGCAGAGAATAGAGAATGCAAACAGCAGCAGGACTGTAAAATGGTCAGCAAAGCAGGAGAACAGCGAACAGTCTATGTGTGCATGTGCATGGGACTGGGCAGAGAAGTCAATATATAATCTATGCCAGCCACACTGGAACACTGCAACATATAAAAGCTCTCTTCTGGTCAGATCACCTACCTGGGCAGAGAAATCAATATAAAATCTGTGCCTGTTCTGCCCAGTCAGTAATCATTCAGAAAGTGGAATAACCAAAAGAAATACCCACCAGACACACTGAAAGACCGCAAATATAAAAGCTCTCTCTTCTGGATGGATGGGAAAGAAGAGAGAAATCTAGAAAGATCTGCAGTCTTGTAATCTGGGATGGTCTGAGAAAAACGGAAGCAAAAGGGGCCACATGTGAGCCGCGTGATCCAAAAGGGAGGCATACATAAAAAGGTAGAGCCAAAAAATGAGCCACGCGCGGCAAAGCGGAATCAAAACGGAATCAAAAAAGATTAATGAACTAAAAAACAAACCAGCACGCGGCCGTGGATAATGAAACGGACGTGCAAGGGCCCTAATACGGTAGAGACTGTTCGGCAATAATTTGTAATTTTGCGTCTGAAGTGCGTCGGATACATCTGTCAGACAGGGAGTGCAAACAGAGTAACCCCGAAAATGGCTAAACTGACCCACTTTCGGATCATTTTAAGTCCAAGTAGTAATGGATTAAATTAAGCCACTAATTAAACAACTTTACCCAAGAACCAATCATCGACACCTGCTATGATCATTTTTGACTATATTACAGTTGCGACCAAATTCCTTTCTGAGCATCATCCGTCCTCATCAGGACAGAGGCCGAGGGTTAAAGCTGTCCACTCATGAAGGATTTCCTATCTGCAATGATTCTTTCAACTTTGGGTAAATGTGTTGAGTATTCATTCAGTAGGTGGGTTGATAGTTGGTTGTAAGGGCAGGCTAAGGCATTGATCAGAATAATGAAGAGAAATTATGATAGATTCTATTAGAATATACAGAATGAACTCATGAATGCCACAAAACTCCCTCTCAGTGAATCATCATGTCCTTCTGCCCACTGCTCCCATTCACTCATTCATCCAACATTTGTCATATGCTCTTGAAACACAATTCTGATGACTTGGAAGGCGGTTATTGCCATTCAAATTCATCTAGCCTTCGGATTGCAGCATACTGTCACCTCACTCCTTCATGCCCCATCCCCCCTCATCTGTCAGTACCTCCTTTTGAAAACTGCCAGTCCTTCTGATTGAGCATGTAAAAAGGATCTATTTCCACATGAGAAATGCATATACATAACGGCAAATCGCAGGCATGTGCGCAAAAGGACAGAATTGAACTATGTCTTTTTGAGTATGTTTTCAGTCAATTCAATTACCTAAATGGATTGTATAAGTTCAAAGTTCACATCAGGGGTGTTTAGAT
Organism: Cryptococcus deneoformans B-3501A; assembly: GCF_000149385.1. Taxonomy (NCBI): domain Eukaryota; kingdom Fungi; phylum Basidiomycota; class Tremellomycetes; order Tremellales; family Cryptococcaceae; genus Cryptococcus; species Cryptococcus deneoformans. The sequence continues at coordinate 779,061 of NC_009178.1, forward strand.
GGCTTGAATGGAGAACATACTTTTTGTATATCAGGCCTATGCTCAGGATCACAACAAGCATACTATCAATAAGCTGCACAAAATCTTGAGAGTAACCTGAAGGATGCCGATATCTACCGCTGCCAACAGCCATGGCGATAGATTGTCCATCAACCTCAAAGGGAGAGTGACCATAAGCAACAGCATAAAGGGTACATCCCAATGACTAAATTCAAGTCAGCAATGATGCATTTTGAAGAACTGCACAGTCCTCACCCATATATCACATTTCTCATCCAATGTTCTGCCTGTTTTCACGTCGAATAACTCGGGAGCACGGTAAGGCATAGAGGAATGTTCACCCGCAATATCCTAGAATATATATATCAGCAATAATCTCACAAGGTAGGACAGGACATACCTGCTCCAAAAGTGCTTGTTGCCGTGTTTCAACCGTGATTCGAGCCCTGAAGAATTAGCTTCAGCCACACCGAGATGACCTACTTGATGGTTGACCCGAAATCCATTAGGATGGGCTCGTCCTCATCTGAAATCATTATGTTCCTGAACGATGGTTACTACAGTCCTGTACGTTGCAAAAGCTAAAGACCGAGACATACGCTGGCTTGATATCCCTATGTGCATAGGGCACCAACTCTCCTCGGTCCTCTTGGGTTAGTTCTTCGTCATGATCGAAAACAGTTTCCCCAACAAGTGGCTCATCCTCGCGAGTGGGAGGATAAGATGCCGAAATGTTTGGAAGGCGATATTGGTGCATAGCCCTGACACTGGAATACGTGCGGACGGTTGTCAGGCAGTGATCAGATGCAATGGGTGGGGACTTACGCTAAGCAAGTGCCGTGGAAAATCTCTAGAAGTTTTCTCTCGGGAATACGCTGGCCTGTGACCGACGCATTCGCCATTGCATCTTGCAGGTTGCCTTTGGAGTAATATGGGAGAAATCTGATTCAGTGTGAGCTGATTAGATGGCGAACGCTGAACGTTCAACATACAGATAGATGATCTTTCCATCTCCAGACTCATCCTGTACCACTGCAGAGTCAAGAATGCGAATGATATTTGGATGCCGAAAGCGTCTGTATGCCTCAACTTCCCGCATCGCTTCTTTGACACCTTCCTGACCAGAAGTTACTAGGATTTTCTTCAAAGCATAGAGGCGGTCTGAGGAGAGATCTCGGATCAGATACACAAACGAAAAGCCGCCTTCTCCGAGGAGCTTTTCAATCTTGTAGGAACGGCCATTTATTTTGAGGGTGGCATCGCTAGGACGTCAGCAGGTGGGTGTGGGAAGCGACTACTCACGGCTTGCAGATGCACTGGGTGATTGTAAGGAGGGCGTCTCTGGCGTAGAACTTGAGACGGTCCAGGGCGATGGCTGCTGCGTCGCTGTCCATGGTTGCGCTGAGGGCGAGAGATGGATCCACAGCGCGTGAAGGCGAGAAGTGGGAAGCGATGATGACGAACAGGGCGGCGATGGCCGCCGCACTCTGCGGTGTCTATAACCCAAAGGAGGGCGCAGCGGTTGGATGTAGCGCCCACAAGCATGTCCCGGCCGCCGTTCCCCGCCGGGTGGGCGTCCGTGCGCATGGACCCCCGCAACCTCTCGCTGGCAAACACGCTGCCCGTCGGCCAGGCCTTCCTCTGGCACAGGCTCCCCCTCCCCGCCAGCGATCCCCCCTTCGAAGAGTATTCCAGGGCAGTACACTCCCCCCCTCGTGTCGTGTGTCTCCGCCAGTCGCCCACGCACATATACTACACTGCCGTATATCCCTCCGGGTCAGCCCCAGAGCCAGAGCGCAGCAATCTCTCCACCAGGCAGTGGCTTGAGGACTACTTCCAGCTGGTCAGATATCCAGACTTGGAAGCCTTGTATCTCGACTGGCGGCGCAGAGACCCAGAGCTGTTTGGTAAAGTACACGTCAATGACAGAGCCACTGGGATCCGGGTCCTCAGGCAAGATCCATGGGAATGTCTCTTAGCGTACGTAGCCAGTGTCTCCTTTCAGCGCTGACAGGCAGCTTCATCACATCCACCAACAACCACATACCACGTATAACTTCGCTACTGCATAAATTCTCGCAATCTTTCACAAAGCCGGTGCTTACTCTCAAACATCCCTCGAATGGTATCTTGATTCCATACCACCTGTTCCCCGCCCCTCATCAGATACCAACAAGACTGGAAAAACCCCTGCGTGACATGGGTTTTGGGTACCGCGCTCCGTTTATCGAAGCCTCTTTGCAGCTGCTCCGCAACAAATTCGGGGATAAAGAGGGAGATATAGAAGCTGGGCTCGTAGCGTGGAGAAACGAAGATGTGGACATTGTACGTGAGAACCTTATTGCATTGAAAGGCGTCGGAAGAAAAGTCGCAGACTGTGTAATGCTCATGTGTCTCGATAAAGTGAGTGACAAGATCCCATGGATGCCGCGTGTCCAGTGCTCCTGACAGGTGAACAGCCCTCTCTGATTCCCATCGATACCCATATTGCACATATTGCCGCAAGACATCCTGCCTTTCCATCCCGTCTGAAGAACAAGGCAATGTCGAAACAGGTCTATGAGGAGACGCAGGAATTTTTGCTTGGTCGTTGGGGCCCAATGGGAGGATGGTGTCAGGCCGTCTTATTTGCGGCTGATCTCCCTCAATCCCGAGGCAATATAAAAGTGAAGACAAAAGTTGAATCTATTGTGAAAACTGTTGTAAAGACCGAGACAAGCCTGGATAATGTTGGTAACGTCAGGCGGAAACGAGGGGAGAGTGAAGAAGAAAAACTGCCCGTCTTGAAGCGTACTCGCAGTGCGACAAAGCAAGCGCAACAAGTGCTAGTGGGCGTGGATGTAAAGTATGATGAAAATACGGACCGGTAGCATCGGATCACTAGATTACTCGTAGTGTAGAGGATTGATCGTGCACAAATAGTTAATAGCGTTTCTATGATGTCATTTATCATGGTGCTCCTACTAATAAGAATGTCTGTTGGATTTGCCCATCCCGATATTTAGAGAAAACATCTGCAGCCATCTGAAAGCCATGACCTTACCTTTACAAGAGATACTTTCCACGACATGGTCCGCTGTGCAGGCAGCCATCAGTGTCATGCTCGTCCTCGGATACGGATACTACGCACGCAAGCTCAAGATCCTTTCACGCCCAGGGGAAGAGAATAGCTCCCACGTCTGTGTCACCTTGTTCTTGCCATGTCTTTTGTTTTCGGAGATTGGGCCCTTATCATCATGGTCCAATTTGAAGCATTGTAAGCCCAGATCAAATCATGATGCAAGGGTAAAAAAAAAGGAAAAATTAAGCAACGTGTTGCAACTGCAGATTGGATCATCATCGTTTATTCACTCCTGTTTCAATTCATCTCATGGATGGCCGGATTATTAGGTGTAGCTATCTTCAAGCTGCCAAAATGGATTGTGTGAGTCTATCATACATCTCCGATTCAGAGCTGATATTGGGTAGTCCGTGCATGATTTTCAATAATGTGAGTCATGGCAGAGTATGTATCGTTGCTTATGATAGGCAACCTCCTTGCCTGTTCTTTTACTCAAATCATTGGGGGACAATGGCACCCTTGACTCCTTGGTGGGTAGCGGGAGCGTTGAAGCAGCAATGAAAAGAGGGAGGGTTTACATCCTCATCAATGCTTTGGTATGCAATTTGACTCGTTTTACTTTCGGTCCAGGTGAGGAGGATGTTGCGCAATTAAACAGCTTGTAGCTAATTGATTTTTTTTCAGGCATGTTGGATGGGAAATCCATCAATTTAATTCATCCTTGGTCCGAATCCGAACCGTATCCAGAGTACTCAGAGGCCCATCCATACAACGATGTCGATCACCCGAGCACAGAATCGTCCCCTTTGCTAGCAAGAGCGGAAAATGACATTAGAAGGGCTCCCAAAGCCGCCAAGACAATTCTCAGACGCCTGGATGGCTTCATGAACCCTCCGATGTATGGGGGTGCAGCGGCCATAGTGACGGGAATCATTCCCTTCCTACATAAATGGTTCTATGGCGATCAAGGAGCACTGTCATCGCAAGTAGGAGTCTTTCCCATTACTACTCATACTGACTGATACCTCTAGATTCACACGATCGATAGAAAACTTGGGCAATCTATACCCGGCACTGCAAATGTTTGTGCTGGGGGCGCATCTGAGATCGAAAAATGGTCCCCGGCCTCCCATTTTCGCTCTATGCTACCTTTACGCCTTTCGATTCCTCATCATGCCGGCTATCTCTTCTACTATCGTGTGGGGTGTACGTAGGATTATTGGCTCCAAGATCATCCAGGATCCCATACTGGTGAGAAATTTAATGTATATCATGTAGCTTTACAAGCAGCTTACCTCCCAACAGGATTTCGTGATGATTGTAAGCCCAGTGGGCCCCCCCGCGTTGACACTGGCAGCAGTAAGTGAACATGCTATGCAGTGTGGAATTGTACTTACCATATGCCGGATTCTAGATAGTAGCAATGTAAGTTCTGCGAAAAGAACATGAACTAATTTGGCAGGTCTGATGCAGGAGAAGACACAACCGCTGTCGTCACCAAAACTTTGGTGATTTCCTACATTCTTACACCGTTAATCAGTATCACTGTGACAGCGGCGATCTCTATTGTCAAAACTTTGTATTGAGCTTAGGAAGATAATTTGTAAATAAAATTAGACCATTGATAGCGTTCGTTTTGATTTCGTTCTTCCATGACCAAAGTTCATCGTTCGTCGGGGAAAACATCACCAAAAATATGGGGAGGCGTGGGATGTAGGGATACATGATTAACACCGTCGTTTCTACCAGCTTGCTTTATGAACACCTGGAAGTTCTCCACTGAGAGCCTTTGTTCGGAATTGGAACTTGACGAGTCAGCGAAAGCTACGACCCAAGTACTCACTCGACAAAGACCAAACTTGGATATCACACCTAACCCAACCCCACTATTCAGTAAAGGATTCAGGCCAGAAACTTGAGGACTCACCCCTTCCCCGTCCTGTCTCCCAACATCTGTTTTTCACTGCTCCCATCCGCCCTTCTCCTCCGTTCAGTGTGTTAAGGCCCAGTTGCGCTTTGTGGCGAACAGTGGCAGGCAATGTTGTATTACGGGCGACGTAGAGGAAAGCTCGTCTTTGGACTTCCATTTGTTCTGCGGATAGTCTCTTCCGGATATCTCTAAGGATTTGTGCTTTGGCTCCCATGGTGCTGGCGCTTTATAATGGGTCTTGTCGACTGTTTTTTGGTGCTTTTACCCTTGTGAGGTATTGTCATTTGCGCGATTCGCATGCAGTTGCGATTCTTGAGGGCGGCGAAAGGCGCAAAAGGCGCTCTCTGTGAATTCTCGCACGCCTTCATTTTAGGCGCGCCCTTTGTCGGAAACCCCTTCCTTGCTTATTCTCGTACCATTATTTCACCCCATTATTTCCACATTGCTATCATATGCGGACGCTATCTGGCAATGCCAATGTCGTGAAATTGTCCAGCGACAGAAAGTATAGCTCAAAACAAAAGGGTATATATACATGCAGGGTATGCACATGCTGTCTATTCTCCTGGCATGGTATCAACGTTTCCTCTTTTCTCCCTTTCCGGCCTTTTTCGATGGCCTTGGTGGCTGAGAGTTTTTCTCCCACAGATCCCTACCTTCTCCCTCCCACATGCTCTTCAGCCACTTCTCACATTCCTCCTTGGTTGCTAAAGGATTGTCAAGTTGGAAAGCATTGAGAGATTGCCTGATAGTTGTGATGAGCGAGGAAGGAGGGATGGACAGCAGTTGCTGAATATCGTTGCCCTAATATCAATTAGCCAGTATCACTTGAAGTCATCACTCACATTTAGAAGAAGAGGTCTGTCAATGTCTTCCGGAAGTCCAAGGTCCCTTATTTTCCCTTCAAATGCTTCATATTGTTGATAGATGCCTTCGGCTCCGTCGTCCCATTCGCCCTTCCAGACCGGAAGGATGGCCAAGATTGCAGCGAAAGTCAAAGATCTTTCCCATGGACGCACTGCTTGATGCTGGAGGGATATGCCAATGTCAGACCTCCTGGTCGCATCAAGATTGATAATATCAACAGCGTCGAAAAGGTTCGTTACAGACGTCTTCAGTTCGGTTGATAGCTGCTTGTTAGCGATGATTTTCTACTGGAAGACCTACTTTCAGCCCTTCACCGATTACCACTGAGGATGCAGGGACATCCCGCCCCTTTCGCTTTACAGTAAGTCCACGGAACGGGGTTGCAGCAGTTGCCAGCCATAACACTTCGTCGACGGATTTACGCTTGGCGACTTCGTTGAGGATTTGAGCAGCAGCAAACGCCTCTTGGCGAGGTGGATCGACTTCACAGCTAAAGATGTAGGGATGAAGATCAAGAGAGTGGATAAGAGATAGGGCGTGGAACGGGTTGTTATGCAACATCTTTATGGTTTCAATCCCAATACGCTCCTTGGACACTTTTGATAGAATCCCAACCTGTCGTCGTCGATGTCAGTGGCAGCTCAACCATTCATCAAGTTATGAAACCAACCTTGACATCTTCTTGTTTGATAGAGTCCACGACCTCTTGAGCAATGGCCAGATTGAAGCGACTAGCAAAGCGCACGCAGCGGACGATACGGAGGGGATCGTCTTGGAATGTTTGTCGAGGAGGAAGGGGAGTTCGAGCGATTCGATTCTCCAGATCTGAAAGTCCCATTTTTGTGTAATCTTCCACCTGTCGTGTGTGGACATTGTAGAACAAGGCATTGATGGTCAAATCCCTACGAGAAGCATCCTCAAAAGGGGTCCCAGGTTTCTGTAGTGTAGATCTATCAACCTCGTTTCCTTAATTTTGCACGTCGGACGTACCACTTGTGGGATGCGACTGTCTGCATAGGTTTCGCTTCGGAGCCCAACAAAGTCACATTCGAGGCCCATAATCCTGGTCGTGCCGGTTTCGAGATGCTTGCTCTGCTCCGGATTGGCGACGACCTTGCCGACTGATCCGGTGGGCACATCCTTCGCCTTGAGAAAGTCGACAAAGGCGACGGCAAAGGAATGGCCCGAGGGGATGGAGAGGGCTATATCGAGGTCTGAGGAGGGCAGAGACAGAAGCTGATGCATGAGCATGGGATATGCGGTGGACGACGTACCTTGTCTCTGACCCATCCACCGGCGATTCTGCATTCCACGGGCGGGCTGAGGCGGTTTGCAAAGTCGTCGAGGAGCGCGACGAAGGTGGCCTCCGCGGGGCTGAGGGTGACGGTGTGGGACATCGTTCTGATGCTGGCGACGGTGCTGGCGACGGGGCGGGAGACTGTGGCGACGAGTCTGGCAAGGAGCATGGACGGGCAAAGATGGAGACGCGAGCGACGACGAATATGTCATCTCGTCTCGTTGCCGACCCGCTCGTCGTCATCGCCGGCGCTCTCCATCTCATCTCCATCTCCATCTCCATCTCCATCGTCCGTCTTCTTCTTCATCGCACCTTCCCAGATGCCATACTGAGCACCGCCGCAGCAGCCACCATTCCGCTGTCCCAGTCTCGTCCCCTGCCACTCGCCAGCCGCCAATGTCAGCAGTCCCACAGCCCGCTGGCAGCCCTGACCAGCGCTATTCCCTCAAATCTCCAACCACACTCCAGCCAGGCCCTTCAGACCGTCCCCACTCTCTACGCCGCACAGCATCTCATGCCTCTCAGGCATCGGCGCAGGTGCCCTCCCCCCGGCCCACGGCTCGCTCCTCGTCCAAGGGACAATTTACACCGAGGATACTGTCGAGAAGAGCATCGGCTCAAACCGGCACTGCCGGCACCGAATACCCCTTCAAAGCGTTGTCTAGAACCAGCTCCGCCAGAGACCCACCTTCACATACACCTACATCAGTACACGAAGAAGGCTGGAAGAGTCCAGCCACAGATAGCACCCCAGCGGAAGTGTAAGTGGAAATGCCGCCGGACTGGAGCTGATAAACAGGATTGAGACTCAGGCTGTGAGAGTCAAGCGTGATCATGAGTCTGGAAAGTGGATGATAAACCAGTACAGAGTAAGTATATTGCATATACCATGCAATTACTGACCAGTCGCAGGTTCTGTCGGAAATCGGTTCGGGCACTCATGGGCGTGTTCGACTTGGGCAAGACATGACGACCGAGATACCTGCGGCTGATGACGACGGAGAGCTTCACCCGCCTGCGTCTCCAGAGAGTTCATTCTACGTACGTACAGACATAAACTCTATAGCCTAGTTGACCAAATCCCAAGGCTATCAAAATTGTTGATCGGAACCCCAAAAGAAAACGTCTCACTGGTCTCGGTCGACACAAAGGGTCCTCGGGAGGGGCTAAGCTGCTGAACGAGAACGAGTGAGTTAATCTAACATAGATCAATACTGACCATCGTCAGAATCCGCAAGGAGATTGCAATATTCAAAAAGGTTAACCATCCTAATGTTGTGAGGATGAAGGAGATTATCGATGACCCGGAGTCAAGCAAAATCTACATGATCCTCGAATGGTGTCAGAATGGAGAAATCAAATGGAAGGATGGAGAAGGTCTTCCGGCCTTGACTGTAGGCGAGACTCGTAAGATCTTTCGAGATACGCTACTCGGGCTGGAATATTGTGAGTGTAAAGCTTTTTTGCCAATGTAATTGTGGCTGAGTGATTGCCAGTGCATCATCAAGGCATAATTCATCGTGACATCAAACCGAGCAACCTCCTACGGTCTGGAGACAACACCGTCAAAATATCGGATTTTGGTTGCTCTCATTTCTCTGAAGCTCTGAGAGCAGCGGCAGCGCAACCAGGTCCTGAAGGCGACGCTTACGTTGATGACATTGAACTCGCAAAGACAGCTGGATCACCCGCCTTCTTTGCTCCTGAAATGTGCTATTCGGGCCTTGACTCAGAGGGCCCCTCCGGACCTCCCAGCCATCCAAGTCCAAATCAAGAGGTACCATCCTTTATTATCCGACCTCCCTCATCTGTCGATACTTCTGCGGACACTTCTTCAAGCCTAATGAGTTTACCGCGCTCATCCACTACTTTCCCTCTCAAACCCACTGATAGCAACGATTCGGCCGGCTCCCGTCGCCCTCTGTCTTTCAGATCACAATCCTCTTCGGCTACTATCCAGCGTCGTGAAAGGCTTCCTATAACCAACGCTATCGACGTGTGGGCACTTGGTGTCACTCTTTATTGTTTGCTGTTTGGCAAAACGCCCTTTAATGCACCTAACGAATATCTTTTGATGCAAGTCATCGTGTCGGAATCATATATCGTCCCCCCTTTCATGGGCAAAGATCGTCTCCCCACTGGAACAGGAGGGCTCCCTGCGGCAGAAGAAGCGGTAGAATGTTTGGATCTGTTGAAAAGACTTTTGGAGAAAGATGCGGGAAAAAGGATCACACTTGAGCAAGCAAAGGTGAGTCGATACAATATCGTACATGACTGACAATCAGCAACATGGTTTCACTCTCCATGGATTAGCCGATTCTGCTACTTGGCTCGCCAAGACAGATCCGCACACTCACACATTCGTTACCGTTTCAAATGACGAAGTTGCGGCGGTTATTACCAAGTCTGTCCGTTTTCGCGATCGTTTCCGAAAGGGCATCAAGACGATCTCGCAGAAACTGCAGCTACTTGGAACCGGGCGCACGCGTAGCCGCAGTTTTGGAGATGGAGAATCAACAGGAACTACTAATACGGAGTATTCATTGACGCCAGCAGGGTCTGGGTCCGGGACCCCAAGAAGCAATAAACTCAGTGCACTTCTCCCAGTCTCTACTCCGAATAAAGATGTGTCACCCATGAACAGCCCTCTTCCTCATACAAGCATAGGACGCCGCTTTTCGCTTCTCAATGGCAGATCACCTGATTACCCCATTTCTCCCCAGACCACGACTCCGGTGGCTCAAATGGTCTCTCCAGGGCTGTCCAAGAACCCGTCTGCGCTCGATTTCAAAAACGAACCGGCTGGGCGAGTAACCAGCAACCCAGGGCCTATTGGGCTTGGATCCATGATCCATCGACGACTGTCTTCTCACCTCGTCCCACAAGCCAAACCTAGCATTGTGCCTTTATTGGACGAAACAACACATTCTCCTCGTCCAGCTACGTCGTCAGTGTCTCTAGACAAATTTAAACTCTCTTCAGAGCAGCAATCGATAAGTGGAAGCTTTCGTCGCCGGAAATCCATTGAGGCGGAGATGGAGGGCCGACGCCGGTCTCATAGTAATGCGTCCAGTATCAGCAGCAAACTTGCCAGATTATTACGCACCGGAAGCCAACGGTCACATCCTCGTGTCTTGGAGAAAGAAAGTCTTGCCGGGTCGGATACGGAAGATCTAGCTGTTGAGCCGTCTGTGGGGTCTTCATCGCCGGCGGATGCGCTGGGGCGGATGAGTCTCGATGGCTCTCTTCCTCGTCAGAGCCTGGAACATATTGAAACAGGCTCACGTTCATCAAGTCAAGGATATATACCCAGCCCTGATCGTCCGTTACCTGCTGGCTGGGAGTCCAGATTCCGCACCAATGCACCTCGGCGTGGGTCCAACTTGAGTGAGGAATTCACTAATCGAGTGGCAGAAGAAGAGATTGACTGGGATGGGTCAATATCAGATGAAGACGATTATGATGATACGACATCTCAGTCTGTCGCCGCACCAACGCCTGTAGCGGGCATGAATCCTCTCTGGCGAAGGGCACGGAATGACAATCTTGGTGTTGATGCTCAATCATCCGCGCCGATAGTATCTGCGGCGCCTTCTCTTGAGCCAATACCGGACGGTTCGCCCTCTGCGCCAACTACACTTCCTGCCCGCTCCCCATCGAAGCCTACTCTCCCCGAGATCAACACAGGTTCCTCTGACCCTTTATATCAAACCTCTTCACGAACGAGTTCACGACTTTCACCTTCGCCTTTCCGCAACAACTTT
>NC_009178.1:799979-812479 GCF_000149385.1 Cryptococcus deneoformans B-3501A
CACCCAGACAACGCTAGTCAAACTGCTGCACGTCTCTGCGGATCGCCATGCAGCGTTCAAGTGCTGCACGCCGTGCGGAGAAACGGCCTACCTGCATTCCCGAGGTCGCTGGCGAGTGATGGACACAGCATGTGACGCCAGCGGTCGGCAGCAGACCATCGCTCGCGATCCAATGCATGATTTGCTTCCCGGGAAAGACGAGGAAGTGAGAGAAGGGGGATGCCATGGGGGCAGTATGCAGACATGTGGTGGAAATGTACATACGAAGTGAACATGGGATGTGTGGATATGGGGTGTTTGTGGAGAGCGAGAAGGGTGTGTATTGCATCATAGCTCAATAGGCAGCAGCGTCCGAAGCCGAATGGAGGTTCGTTTCGCCCGCTCCAAGGGTCGTTGCCAGCCTGGTATATATATTCGTACATAGCACATAGATTCATACGTATACCTGTTCTCCTACATACATTCCCAGACCACAGCGTCCCTTTCTTCGCCACAAATAAAGGATCCACGCACCAGCCGACCGCCGCCGTCTCGTGACTCAGCCCAGCCTATCATTACTGCTCCATTCAATTCACTTGGATTCTCCACCCTTCCGTCACCCATAACCCCCAAGTGAGTCCCTCTTTTCATCTCCCTGATCCACGATCCTCGGAAGCATCCTTTCTCCCGTGGGCTTCGCCAGTCGTTTGCCAACTGCTCTGGGCTTCTTTCGCCTACGCTGGCGCCTTCTGTGCCTCTCTTCCTCTTCGCCTCTTTTGGCTCTCAGGCCAGCTATATTAACCGCTGTTGGGCGGGTGCATACCCCTTCGACTCCATCCGCACCCCAGAAAAACCTTGTCCAATCCCAAAAAAAAGCACTTCTGCCATGCCCTTACAGCGCGCAGTATCTGATTCCCATGCCCTTGTTTCGTTTCGAGCTAACGATGACCCGTCTGTTCACTTTCGCCCGCGCCCAAAGATCAAGCCATTCCCAACGAGCCCTAGAACTTACCACTTATCTCCTTCACTCCAACTTCGTTCTCCCAAGCAGCTCCTACTAGACTGGAGTGACGACCTTTCACCTATCAACGAATTTCATATACCAATAGCCAACATGTCTTCCCAGCCCCTCGAGAAGGCCAAGGTAATTTTTTTTTTTCTGCAAGATGCACATTCCAACAACACAGACTGATTCTTTTACTTGACCAGCTGCCGGTCCCAAAGAATCTTCTTTTCATCGAAAATGATGTTCCACCTTCGACCACCCCTTCAGCGGCGACTACTCCCACAGATCATGAACTCGACCCGCTTGCCCATGCTGGCGATAAGGCAGAACTTCTCACCCAAGCTCTTCATGAGAGTCAAGTCCCTACAAAGCCAAAGAGCCCACCTAATAATGTGTCGAGGTTGGGCAAACTTGGACAGCTTGAGACAAGATTGCCGGATATCAATGCGGAACCTAATGAGTATTATGGCGGAGCACAGGTAACCAGTAGGGCACGAACATTCAGCAATGTAAGTCTCGTGTCCTGTTCCTGGACGAACCAACTGATCCACAATAGGTCGGTGTCGAGGGTGAATTCAAGCGTCGGCCTATGCAAATGGGCGGTGAGAAAATCTCTAGAAATCGCCGACTTTCGCATGGTGAGTACTACGTTAATGGCGTATGCTGATAATGAAGACGAGAGTACCCCGTCTGCTCCCAGGCGCTATTTAATTGATGTCGAGGAAACAATGAGACTCGTGTTGGAGCAAGAAGACACGGATAACAAGTGAGTCACATCATGTTCGAATCCAATCTGACTCGTACAGCTTCCAAATTTCTATCTATGATTCGGGTCCCAAACTTCTTTCATTGGGTACGGCGAGTTCTAATGCCCATAAAACCTTTGATATCCGGGTATGTCACAAATATCTTTGCCGTTTGATAATAATAATTGCTGAAATGCGCTGGGGTTAGGGCACATATATGTTATCGAATCTTCTTCAGGAACTCGCACTTGCCCGAGACTATGGACGCAAGCGCATTGTCTTGGATGAAGCTCGTCTTGCCGAGAATCCTGTGGACCGTCTCTCTAGAATGATCAAGAACTCATTCTGGAACAGTCTCACTCGACGCATCGACGCAGAGGGTCTTGAAATCGCTTGCGCGGATCCCAAGAATAGAAGCCAGCACATGCGAGCCAGGATTTATATTCCACATGGAGAGGATGAAATGGCCGAGCATTATCGTCAAATGTGCTTCTTCTCTCAAATCCCTAGCGGTATGATACGCTGACACATCAACGCAGAGCGAAAGAGAAACCCAACCTCAAACTCGAGGTCGATATCCTTCCCAAAGAATGTGACAATCCAGCTTTTGTCAAGACTCTCAACGATAAACCAGGCATTCTCGCTCTTGCAATGGATAAAAAGGTTGACGCAGACGGCAAGTCTCACCTAGAGGCTCTGCCATTTATCGTTCCCGGTGCAAGATTCAATGAGAAGTATGGTTGGGACAGCGTAAGTAATACATCGGACTTGTAAAATTAGCATCTAATCACGTGCAGTACTTTATGGCCCTGGGCCTCTTGGTAGACGGTCGGGTCGACTTGGCCAAGAGTATCGTCGAGCACTGTATTTTCGAAATTAAATATTACAACAAAGTTCTCAATGGTAACCGATCATACTATCTCTGTCGATCTCAGCCTCCTTTCCTTACAGACTTCGCCCTTCAGATCTACAACCAGCTTGATCGCAGCAAGCCAGCCGAAAACAAAGCATGGCTCAAACGTACCATCCAGGCCGCTATCAAAGAGTACCACCGGTACTGGATGCAAGAGCCCTCGCTCGACCTTGTCACTGGCTTATCTCGCTACCGCCCTTCTGGCCTAGGTATTCCCCCTGAGACTGAAGCCAGTCATTTCACTCACATCCTTCAGCCGTATGCTCAGAAGATTGGGATCTCTGTGAATGAGTACATTGATGGTTACAACGACGGGACAATCAAAGAACCTGAGCTTGACGAGTATTTCTTGCATGACCGAGGAGTACGAGAGTCGGGACATGATACCTCATACAGACTCGACAGAAAGTGTGCAGACTTGGCGACTGTCGACTTGAACTCGCTCTTATACAAGGTGAGCTATTACTATGATTGACACACAGACGCTAACCGGACAATGCAGTATGAATTCGATATTGCTTCGGCTATCCAAGTAGCCTTTGACGACGAACTCTACCTGGACGAAGAGTTTGAATTGTCTCCCTGGCCTATCACCGCCGAGGCCTTCAAGGCTGGCGCCACCTACCAGCTCTCGACCAAAACTCCTCAGACAAGCAGGCACTGGTTTGAACGGGCAGCTAAACGCAAGGCAACCATGGATGAGCTTTGTTGGAATGATGGACAGGGAATGTACTTTGACTATGACACCAAGCTCAGGAAGCAGACGCGATATGAGTCCGTCACTACGCTCTGGCCTTTGTGGGCAGGCTCTGCCTCGGAGGAACAGGCTTTGAAGCTTGTGTAAGTAGCAAATATTGTTCGTTGTGAATGAAGCGTCGCGACTCACAAGTTTTACAGCCGCAATGCCTTACCCAAGTTCGAAGTTGCTGGTGGTCTTGTATCTGGAACTGAAGAATCGCGTGGCGTAATCTCGTTGGACAGACCTAATCGTCAATGGGGTGGGTACCTCTGGGGTTTGTCTGGCACGTGCTGACTATCAGTGATCAGACTATCCTTACGGTTGGCCTCCTCATCAAATCATGGCATGGGTCGGGCTTGAACGTTACGGATTTGTAGACGATGCATCCAGGCTGGCGTACAGGTGGATCTATATGTGAGTTGTTGAGTTTGGATGTGTTAAACATACTAACACTTGACCTATTAGGATGACTCTATCGTTCATGGATTTCAATGGTATCGTTCCGGAAAAGTTTGACGTTGTTGAACTTAGCCACATGGTAGATGCGGAATAGTGAGTGAATAGACTCGCATCCGATTCACTTGGAAGCTGACCCCGCCTTTCAAGTGGTAATCAAGGTACTGATTTCCGATACGTGCCGAGAGAAGGTTTCGGGTGGATGAACGCTGCCTATCAAATCGGTCTCCAATGCCTGTCAACCGGTATGAGACGAGCTGTTGCTGCTTGTGTACCAGTTAGTGTTCTAGCAACCAACTGCAATGGCTAAGCTGACATCAAACTTTAGCCTTGGGTTTTCTTTAACCTTCCTGCACCGGACTTCACATCTGCCAGGAAGCGACGTGCTGAACGGGAAGCCCGGGATGCCGAAGCAGCCGCATCCGGCCACGGTGGTGTGCCGAAGAACGAAGTCCATAATGAGCCTCCCTCCCTAGAACAGGCCATCGCCAGCCTCAAACTGGAATTAACTGCTCCGTATTCGAAATCGGTCAACAAATGATAAGGAAAGAACGCCTGGAAACATTCTTGATGGCGTACATATGTGTACTCAAACGTCCATCCCATTGCGCAATCGATTCTTGTAACTCATGGATATGGTCATGTAAATCAAATATAACCACAACGTCCAGCAGTATGATACTTCATCAAAGAAATGACTTAGACTCGATCTGTTTATACATTCGTGATGAGAACCGTACTACTAATGGCGAATATCAAATACTATATGCGGTAAGCCGACCTTAGCAGTAGTTCTTTATACAGACAGACAAACAGACAAACAAACAGCCCAAGTAAAATAAATAAGTACTTCTTTTGCAAGAAATCCAATTTAACCAAACAAGTTTCGAGGTGAAGCAAGATCCTTTCTTCCTTCTTTTTTGACCTACTTGATATATCCTTTGTAGGCCAGTGCATCTTACATGATGATGAAAACCAGAGCTAGTATACAACCAGTATACTCACGCAGAAAGGCATAAATAAGGAAGACCGTCCGTATCCCCGCTGATGTCTTTCTAGTCCTACACCTTTGCACCCCCAATAGTTCCCTAAAACACAACCTCTTATTCGTCTTTTTACCAATTTCGCTTGTTTATTCCACCTGCCACCATCATCACCGTCATTATTATAGCGATCCTTGACTTCCATTACTTACTCCCAAAGAATAGTATAGCCACTAACAACATTCACAACCTCATTTGATCAGAGGCGCAGCACATCCCTTGACGAAGCATTTACTCACAGCTACGTTCTGTCTCCCTTCCAGGTTGTCTGCACCAATTCAATGTCGTCGATCCCGGACCTGTCAACAGGGAGCTACATACCCCACCATTGGAGGACTGCTCCAGGGTCCTCGACCAGCACCACTTCAGTTCCCACAATATCTTCTTTATTAGCGGATAAGTTTAAACATGCGAGAAACTCAACGCTGGATAGTTTAGGAGGGGCGAGAAACTGGCTTGCTAACACGATGAGTAATCTAGGAGATTCTATCAAGAGTAAGCACCTTGAGAACACTGCTGTCACAATCTGTTAACCGGCCCCTGATAATTGCAAGTACCCTCACCACCCGCAGAGCCTGTTTACGGAAGGAACGTATCTTTCCCTTCCTACCTGACAAGCGATGATTCTACTACCACCACTAACAGCTCATTGGGCACCCAAATCGCCGCTGAGACCCCTACACCATCGTCTGTAACCACTCCATCTGTCGAGCCTACAAATGCAGTATCTTCCTCTGCTTCTTCTAGAAGGATGCCCACCAATGCCATTGAAAGCACAAATGGTGCTAGCAGCTGCAATGTCACGAGAACCCCTGAAGGTTGTACTTCCTTCGACATAGACATTAGGCAAATTAACCTGGAGGAAGGAGTAGCAATCATTAGTACAGGAGACGATGGACCTGCACATTCGGTAATTATCACCAGAGACATTAGTCAGTGTTGAGGACTTCTTAGGTTTCTGCGGGCACTAATCTTGTCGGAATTTTCAGATAATGTTATCAACATTGATGTGAATAGGTTGACAGCTGATCAAACTACGTCAAATTCATCGACAGCTCCTACAGCACCCAGAGGCATCCTACGACGACCACAGTCGTCAGGATCGACACAATATTCTCAAGCTTCTTCATCGCCAACTCCATCTTCTGTGTCGCAGTCTCATGCGCAGCCGTCAAGTGGTGCAGGACCCAGGTCAGTAAGGCTGGACTGGCATGAATGGATGATTCAACAAAGATTGACAAAGGGCACACTTTTATAGCTTACTTGACATTGCAAGTAAATCGTCACTTTCTTACTCTGGACCATTACTTGTCTCAGGGGGACCACCGACTCCGGGAGATGACGGACAAAGAGTATTTCAAGATGTCAGCGTGCACGATTATTGCACAAGTACCAATGGTCTATCTGGTCTGGATAAACCTCTTACCGCTTTTGAAAACATTTCTTCGTTTATTCAAAGACGATGTGAGTGGATCACAAAGTTTTACAAAAATCTGTTATTGACATGGCATCTTTTATTCTGAAAAGACCGTCAGGACGACGGGTCCTTGATATTCAGCCGAACAGAGGCCAACGAACTCGCCCCCTACTTGTTACAATCCGGGAATGACGGTACTGAAGAGTCTCGGGCCTTGATAGGTTTTGGCCTCGATGATCTTATCATTAATAGCGTCCTGCCGTCCAAATATGAGTCCGAGGGTGACACAAGTCGATCTAGGACAGTGCTTGTAGACGATACGGAAGTCCCCACTACGACTGAGGCTGGATCTGGGGTGGATGTAAGCGCGTGGAAGGGCCACTCTTTGAATAAATGGTTGAGCGAACGGGTGGCATCTACAGATACGTTCGGCTTGCAGTCCGATATATCAAGTCTTTCCGATGGAAAAGAACTGTTGAATGATGTCCGATCCTTGGGCAGCCAAATGTGCCGCAGACGTGAGTTTACCTGTACTTCCTACCAAGACCAAAAATAGGCTTACTGTCCCGTTTCGGGGTCAATAGACGGCATTGATTCGGATCCAGACTTGACGACATATTTTTCAACTCGGATAGGTACATATATGACCGATAGGATGCTCTCCAGTGGTACGCGGGAAGTCACCCCCGGTATTCTCGCCGATGCGGATCACATCCTTTTCAAAGCCATATCTGCATTATCCGGAATGTCAGAGGATGAACGCATATCTACGCTCTTAGGACGAAATGCTCCCACTTACAGCCGTCATACAAGCCAATCGGCAGCTTCCCGGACTCCATCAACTGAATCTGTGACATCTCAATACCCGGATCATTCGCTATATTCTGACAGTAGCTGGTGGGCACCCAGTTCCCCAACGTCTCAAAGCAGCTCATATGTTGAATCACCGTTGACTTCATCAACATCATTCAGTGATGTTCCGTCCACAAGTCGATCGGTCAGATTCAATCCCTATGTCGAAGCTGTTCATTATGAGTAATTGGTTCCTGTCGTTTCTGAGATTAGCTGTTGTTGTTTCATCTTACATAAATGTAAAATTTCTCTCAGACTCGTACGAATTGGAGATTGAATCGCACACTTTCCATCGAGTTTTTAATATCGTAGCCACAGAAAGACTACAACTCCTTCCTTGTACACACCCAGGCCCAGAGAGAAACTTTGTGCCTGTCGCCGAATCTTCGACCTTGCAGTCTTGATTCTTTTCAAACGTCCACTTGCTCTCGCTCTTACCAGCTTCTTCCAACTATTTCATCACTTTTTCCAAAAACAACATCCCTTCTAATACTTTTTCACAATACCTGTTCCCTTGTACCCGAGCGCACTTTTTGCCCAAATTAGTATGGCGTCTTGAAGAGCGCCTGGTATATCTTCCCCCTGCCATGACTTGACAAAGACTGGATCTGCCACTCCTTGGGTTCCAACAGAAGGTAGGCTGAACTGGATGGGGAAGACAAGTAAAAATTGGATAAAATCTGCCTGCAACACGGAGTAAAACGAGTTTTGCAATGAAGTTGGGGTTGCCGCAGGAAGGGCACTCAACAATCTCCAGCTTGCCATCTGGTCTCAGGACACGAGCAGCTTCCTCCAGTTATTTGACCCATTTTGACTCGGGAATGCTTAGCCCGATGAGGCGGATATGGACAAAATCAAAGACGCCCGAATCATATGGAAGTCCATGCAGACTATAAGAGCCCGTCGGTCAATTTCGGTCGATAACCAGTTGGTAATTAATCGGACGTGCACTTACAAGTCCGCTATCTGCCAAGTGATGCCATCCTTTATGCTCTCCCATAACCATATTGTTGGCCTTGTGCCGATTCAGTGGTTGTTGACTTCCTGACTGTTCGTTCAGCCTTGGCCAGGCTGGGCATGTCTACTTGGCATGGAGCTAGATCCAGGCCTACTATAATAACCTTCGGTCATGCTATAGCTTGTGATATAGGCCACAAGCCGGATCCCATACCAATCTAGACAGCGAAATTCAGCAAGAGCATGATTCGGCATAAGCCAACTCATCACGTCCAAGACCTATTTAGGACGTTGATCAAGTATGATAAAAGTATGACGATTCCCGCTTAGTTCAAACAACGTTTCATGTAGCCTTCCTTCTCTGCAGCAGATGATCAGCAATCGGTAGACTTGCTCGATTCACATGATACTTGCAGATCCAAGACTTGTCTTTTCCCGTCCAACTTTGTATAGGTTAGCCACTTGTTCAACTTTAGCATCTATCCAAATTCTCTTCCCTGACAAGCCAGATGATGTTCTGGTGACTTTTCACCCTTCAAGAGGACACTGTGAAGATATATTGCTGTCATCCTTCACATTCTTCTTCAGGCTCAAATTTTGTGTGAGACACTTTCGTTGCGCGCTTCCATGCGCTCTTCTTCTCCTTATGGCCAGCAGGCTCGTCACGCTGGATCTTAGGGCTTCTCCAAGCTAAAAAGGAATGTCCAGTGGCATAGGAGGCGGTGCTGGGTAGTTGCGGGGTTTGCCAAGGTCAGCGAGCCTCTATGGATGGAGACTGTCTGCCACTGCCGGCCGCATTCCAGCAGCGTCTCTTATATACTGTTACAGCTTTCTGCAGTCTGCATCTGCTATTTACGATTCACCATTGCGGCACAGCGCTTAAGGCGGAGCACGACACCACCGAAAGCGAGCACAGGGCGCAGAGCGCAGTGGAACAGGGCCGAGCTGGCTGATAGCTGATATCGGCTTTGTGCTGCGTAGTGCGTGCATGTAGTGATAACCTAATCCATTTATATATATATCTTCATAGTCGGACGTATCAGGTGCTGGAGATGCATCGCGCATATTATGGCATAGAGCATGCATGATGACATACAGCCTACGTAGCATTGGCAGCTGCCTCTGCCCATACAGCGCAGCGGGCACAGCCACAGGAGTACGGACCCGCAGGTACGCCAACCCACGCGACGACGCGTCTTTTTGATTTACAAAATTCGCCCTGCGGCCCCTGCGGCGAGCCTCCACCTCCACCTTCCACAGTCTTTTCGCTCGGCACTGCCTGGGCATTTAATTTCCCTCCGCCGAATGCCAGATGACAGACCCACGGGATAATAAAGCCCACTTCAGGACACTTTTCAGAAACTCACTATACAAAGCACAAAGCATGAATGCCCGTATCCCTTTGATCCCCGCCTGCGATCGCCTGCGTACAATTACACTTCCCTGGTGCCTGCTTGCGAGCATTCCGGTTGTATGACGTGGGGCACAACAAAGTCGTTGCCTTCCGGTACAGACGGGATGACCATATCGTTCATTGGCTGGTGAGAACAATTCACAGAGAATATATATATAGCCACATGTATCTTCTCAATTATCTCTCAGCCCAAATACCTTACAGCTCTATACCAGAACAAGCAAGGCCACCTGCACCACATACCTTTGATCATGTTCACCAAGGCCGCTATCGTCGTCGCCCTCGCTGGCACTGTCAATGCAGCTCTTTCCATCAACACTCCCGTATGCCTTTTGCCCTTTCCCGCAACTATATTAGCTCAACTGACAACTATTACTTTAGGCTTCTCTCATTGAATGCCAGCCAGCCGCTCTTTCATGGAGTGGTGGCTCTTCCACTCCTTACTATCTTGCCGTCCTTCCTGGTGGCCAAGTTTCTGCCACTGCTGTGGGTCTACAAATCTCAAGTCGGTGCATATATATAACTGACAGCGATACTATGCCTTATAGCTCGAGAACATCGACACTGTTGACACCGAGTCGTACACTTGGACAGTCAACCTTGCTTCGGGCACCAACATGTAAGTTTGAGCTTTTTTCTTTCAAGTCTCCTATCGTAGACTTTATAATTTCCAAATGTCCTTCGCCCATCACGCCGTGCTGAGAGGGACTGAGCTGACATGCATTCCTTGCGCCTGCAGAACCATCAGGGTCACCGATGGCAGTGGCAATATCGCTTACTCTTCCCCCGTCGTCATCCAGGAAGGCTCCAGCTCCTCCTGTTTGACTTCCAGCTCTTCCTCATCTGCCACTGCGTATGTCTTTTTCAACTATAGCGGCGGGGGTGACTCTGCTGACAAATAACATCGTGCTGGAAATAGCGCTGCTGGCTCTTCTTCCGGTGACTCTTCTGCTTCCACAACTGCCTCTGGCTCTTCTGCCTCGTCAGGCTCTTCTGGCTCTTCTGCTTCCACAACCGCCTCTGGCTCTTCTGCCTCCGCTTCTTCCTCTTCTTCCTCTAGCGACTCCGGAGCCCTTCTCACCAAGGGCAACGCCGGTGTCGCTGCTTCCCTCGTCGGTATTGTAGCCGCCGCTTTCGCTGCTGTTGCTTAGCAACGTAACATTGGACAGTGAAGACCTTTTTTTGTTTGAAAACCGAACAAGCTAAAATGGGAATGATCATTGAACATTTGTAGCTAGTTTGATTGGACGTCTGAGATACGATCTTTAAAGATTTACAAGTACGACCCTCCCCCTAATGGTAGTGTGA
Organism: Cryptococcus deneoformans B-3501A; assembly: GCF_000149385.1. Lineage (NCBI taxonomy): Eukaryota > Fungi > Basidiomycota > Tremellomycetes > Tremellales > Cryptococcaceae > Cryptococcus > Cryptococcus deneoformans. The sequence goes on from NC_009178.1 coordinate 810,810, forward strand.
TGCAGCATTGATTGATTTTTTTTCCTTTTTTTTTACATTGATACTCATCAACAAGCAGTGTACAAGTTATGGCTCCCAGCATATTTTATTTACGTTGGCCTAGCTGGCTATCGGATAAATAAATTGATGATATCGAAAAACCAGGCGTGCGGCAGGCCGGTACGATAACGATAGGCAGTAGATGGGGGGTGATAACTGGATACTACAATGATGGTTAGATTATTATATTCTCGATATTTTGCCGTCGCAGAAAGAGAACGACGTTAAAGACGTCATCGTAACGGAAGAACCACTGGTGGGTTTGGTTCTTTGGCCAAGTCGAAGAGGCACGCCGGAGACCGAACTATAGCTAGACTGGGTAATATACACTAGTACCCTCTTCCTTTTTTTTGCTCATGTCTTCGTTCCTGCTTATTGATTCACAGTAATTTATGGTTAGTCATTTGTTGCGATCGTTGATTATGTTGATTTACGTTGATTGTTGTCCGTCATTTCTCGTCTTTTATTTATGGATACGATTCAGGACAACAGTGAGGGTTGGTCCAGCATTCAGTAGCCGCAGCAGTAAACAACTAACTGTACTCCATGCCTCGCTGCTACGGTCATTACAACCATTCGTATCCCGCTGATACTGATGGTGGGTAACACCATCACACAAGAAGCAACAAGGAATATACACAATATATAGTGTCACGAAGTTTATCATGGGCATTATTTCTTGTGTACTACTTCTTGGTATCTAGTAGAAAGTCACAAAGACAATATCTGACCTCGTATAAAGGGCAAGTAAGACGATCATAACGAACGACTGTCGAGCGATTCGCGCATGTATGCAATTAATACTTCATGGTATCAAATCCGGATAATCACAATTATAGCAGTGTGGGTATGAATTGTCACCAAAAGATCCAGTCATTGCACAAGATCCACAATAATACACTACACATTGTGAACCCCCTCAAGCATTCCCATGCACGCGAACCTTACAAGATCCAATCAGCCAAACAATTTTTTAAACAAACGCACAAACACTTACCCTATACAAACACGTCAAATCTCCGCCCCAGTTGCTTTCTATTTTGAATACTACCACCCCAATCCGAATACCCAAGTCAACAATGTCGGAAGAGACGGGGAATGTCTGGATATGAGAATAGCTGGAGGGGTCGTATGTGAACGTGCCAAGAGGAAGATAGTTGGTGTCCTCCTCGTTATTCAGATCCGCCCTAATTATAATGTCAGAGGTTTATCATATGTACAGTAATCTACGTACTGATGAGTTGCACGATATTCAGCAAGCTTTTCCAATCCCTCCGCATAGTCTACCAAGCCCAGCTACGTCCATGTCAGACCATCGGCTTCACGTAAAAAAAAATATCATATACGTACGACCTTGACAACCTTGGGCGCCGTGGCAATATCCAATGCCAACTCCCGCGGTGCGTGCTCGATCGTCACATCAGAAACTACGACTCTGTCCACCAGCATGACTCCCAGACTTCCTTCAGATCCCTTGATTGGCCAACAGCTACCAACTGAAGTATCAGGGTGAAGAGCTGTCGCGGGCGGCCGTCCTTGGACGTCTTTGCTCGCCCAAAGGAGTTTGCCAAAAGCGGATGCCTTTTGGAGGGTGAAAGTATCGGATGTAAGATGTGGAATTACTCGGGCGC
>NC_009178.1:817479-857479 GCF_000149385.1 Cryptococcus deneoformans B-3501A
GGAAGGGGACAAATGAAGCGAAGAGAGCACTGGCGGACGCGCTCACGTTCCCCGAGGTCGAGGATTCAGAGATGCAAGCGACCAAAACTAATACGGAGCCTGTCGCCCAAGATGCCGTGCAAGCAGTCGAAAAGGTCAATGAGCTTGAGGGAACCGTTCCTGAAGCCACTTCCTCAGCGATTAAACCCGGATTCATTCCCCGATTTGGGCCCGCCAAAGACCTCTCCGTCCTCTTCCTCTACTCTCCCTTCAAGCCTTCTGACGAAATCGCCGACTTTGTTCGCGTCACGCGGAACATTCCTGGGGTCGAGGTGTTGAGCACAGAAGAAGTACAAGTGTACGACATCCTCAAGTACCGGTGGTTGGTTATGGAAGGTGAAGCCGTGGACTGGTTCGGCGATGACGTCTTTGGTGTGGATGGATTTGAAGGTTATGAAGATACCATGGGTGCGGAAGCTGTTGACGTGGCTAAGGAAGAAGCTCTCAAGGCATAATCTTCATGGGTCCTCCATGCATCATTCATTCACACTTTGCAACTGAAAAGCATTATTATAATTTGGTATTCATGACCCGGTAAATGTTGCTATCTGTGTTCTGTACTTTGCTCTTCCTCCACGTTAACCCCTTCGTACTCCCCAAACCCGTCATCTCCCTCTTCAAACGGATTTCCTGCTGCGCCTTCTTTATCCTCTCCTTCGTGAACGTCCTGCTCTTCTTCTCCCAATAAACCTCTTCTTTCGCCCGTACCTCCTTTCACTCCGCCAACACCTCTCCCCGTTCCTTCCTCTTCCGCATCGTGTCCATCATCCCCTGAATGGTCGCTCACACTGCCCACTTCCCAAAGCACATCCCTTGGCCCAGAAACCCCTTCGTACTCCTCATCATCTTCCTCTTTGCGATAAGCTGATGGGCCCGCCTCGTCATTTTCAGTCTCAGCAATCGTTTCAGATTTGGGTGCACGTGGCCGTAGGCGCATACTACCTGTTGGTTGTGTTGAGACCGTATACGGGTCGGATGAAGTGTTGGCCGATGATTTAAGAGAAAGGAGAACAACTCCAGAGATGAGAACGGCGATAGAGAGGAAAACGACAATCAGCACCCAGCGTGCGTACTGCTTGATTTCGTCGTAGAATATTAAAGAGTTGACAAAACTATACTGGCTGTCAGCGAACCCGCAGCTCCTGTTTACCAAGGGATGAAACCAACCCGAAGACAGTGTAACCGGCGTAGAAAAGAGGCACCACAACAACAGTATCAGCGCAGACGATTGCCCTATTCAGACAAACGATCTGCAACACAGCCGTTAAGATGACAAGCAAAAGACTGATCAAAGCTGAGGGATGTACAAGCTGTTCGGCGTCAGCTTCACTTTTCTTCTGGAAACAGTAGCCAAAAAAACAAAAACAAAAGCCATACCGGATGTCCAGGTAGCCACATGATCTTGACTACCGCCTTTGTAAACACAAGACATAGCCCTGCCAAACTTCCACCAGCTACCGCCCACCCAATCCCTTGCAACCAAGTCACCTTGACATCATCTGTCCTTTGGAAAATGACTTCCAATTTCCCTACTGCAAATCTCTCAAACTTTCCCCAATTACCTGTCAGTTTCCTGTACGTCTTTACAAAGGGATTAGGTGATGATGACCTGGAGACGGGGAGCTCGAGGGACGGTGACGCCAGGGGGGAGAAGGATGCACGGGATGAGAGCAGTGACTGGAGCAGTAGGGATACAATGTAGGCACTGGCGGTGAAAAGTACAACCACGATGAAATAGGCTAGCCAAGCAGGTCGGGACCAGAGTGAATTCAAGCTAAGTTTTCGATCAGAAAATAACACTTCAGCGTCGATGGTGACCGATTCGAGACACATACCGCTCGATACTAAGACTTTGCTGCAGCCCATGATTGATACTGGAAAAGACGATAATCAGAATGACACCCAGTATGATCACTGCCGTTCCTCTTATATCAGAAGTAGTAACCGCTGGAATACATCATGTCAGCTCTGCTCATACGTACAGTCACCAGAAATAGAACAAAATTTACGAGTACCGACAAGCCAGTAGGCGAAGAGAAAGTTGAAAACGAGGGATGACGAGCCCAAGGGCGCGACCCAGTCAGGACGAAGGTAGCGAAGTGCTAATGGCGATCCAACTGCAATGCATCAGTCGCAGCTCAGTGTGTCGATTTTTTAGTCTTGGCATACAAACTTGCGAAGCTCTGTCATTGATCTTCAGCTCATGCCGCAATACTACGCTCTAGGACAAAAATACCCACATGTACATTCCCATTCCCGATAACCAAAGCAACCGCAAGTATTCCTTCTTCCTCTGCCCTTTTGGAATGCTTTGCTGCCTCACATGATCTAATTTGGTCATATTCAACCCTAGGGCATTGAATACGGAGGATGCAAGGACTATAAAAAGGCCAATAAATGTATTCTGCATCACCATGGACGTGACCGTCAGAATCTGCGTAGCTTCATTGTTTTCTCGGCTACGTACTAGAATGTAGCTTCCCTCGCTATCCCCGGATGCCGTGTCTGGCATTCCCATACCTCCATCAAACAGGGTAGTGTCATTTGACCCAGCTAGAGTTTGTGTTTCATAGGGTGTTTCGCCGACCGAGACTGAAGAGATTGAAGTGGCAATGACGTCGAAAAGAGTGGCCGTGACGCTGGCCGTTACTGGCCCAAGATCCGTGGAAACAGGTGTTGTTGCCATGTTTATGCTTCCGTACGCATGCCAGCTATGGAAGATGTTCTATTGATGTACCCGATGAAAACTGTTGGAGGAACTGGATGGCGGAAAGAATGAGAAGAGATTGACAGCCATACGTAGTAGGAATTCGTTCTCGCGGCCCGACAAGTTACGTCGTAAATGTAATAAACGGTGATTATGATGGTTATTTACAGTCCAAGCGGGGACCTCCGAGTATTTGAACCCCGACGGCAACAACAAACAAACAACGCGGAAAACGAATTACGTATGTACAACTGACTATATATCTGCTCTACGTACGACGGACGGACGGACGTTATACCATTTGAACCGCTGCGGTTTTCTTTTCAACTGACTTGATCTGACTCCAGCAGCTATGGACAAGGGCGGGAGATCTACAATACATTATTGCAAGTTACTGTTTTGTTACTTCATAGTAGCTCCCCAATCTTACAAATCCTTGCCCAGGGTAAGATGATGATTAGATTGATGGCGACGACTTCACGTTGTCCACAACAACAGAAAATGCTCTCCTACGGTGGTCTTCAACACGATGGGGACAGTAGCAGTGGTTAGACAACGTTTCCACCGAATAATCTACCAAACGTACAGTTACTGATTAATTCAGAGTAGATTTATATGATATTCGTTTGCGATCTTCATTTTCTGCCCACTTTGCTGCCAAATGGCACTCTCAAGCTTTGTACGACAATGCGCACATTGTAATAGCTCCTGTTCAAAAATTTCATTATCTCGGTAGAAGACCATCGCGAAGATGATTCTCTCGATGACTAGCGTATCAGCCAAGCAATTGCGATCACCAAGCATCTTCAGCTTTACCATACGGTCAAGTATCGTTACGGAGTTCCTGACATCCAAGGTTCTAACATCAAACGTAAATTGTCGAGCAAAGCTTCGCTCTATCAAAGCGTAGACGACAGAAGCAGCTGTTTTTGCCAGTCGTGGTTCTGGTCTAGCATCGAAGATTGTGATAAGGCAGGTATCAAATGGCCGGTTTGGAAAGGTGAACTGTAAAGTCGTGATATGAGGTGACTCTCGTTCGTTCGGTATTTGGATGATCAAAGCCTGCAGACCAGGCAGAAGTTCCTTTGAGGACTCGTGTGCGAGGATCGATTCAAGGCATGTGCCATCGTAGAGGGTAATGCTTCTAACGTGACGTAGAGCCATACGCTTGCATCCGACAGGATCCAAAACACCCATCATGAAGCTATCGACTGAGGACTTGGTATGAAGGGTGGCGTCGCGATAAACCGCTTCTACAGATTGGGCGTATGACTGTCGACTTATCAAAAGGGCCGTTGAAGGCGCAAGTACTGCCAAATGCTCGATAATGAGAGCTATTACTGAAGTGTCGAGCTGTGAGAGCATATTGACGGGGTTTACTGACGTTGTGGAGATGCGTAATAGCGATGTACTGGACATGCGATTAATGTAGGAGAGGAGGAACAGTGTATCGTAATGAGGGGCGATTGAGGGCGACGTTGTCATAGATCGGTTCTCTGGAGATCCAAGAGAGATAAGATCTGGACAAAGCCGCAGAACGTAGTTGGGCCCGGGCCAGATTTAGGGAGTGAGTTCAGGAAGACGAGAGGAGGATCTTCTGTTTTATAGCAGGGATGTTGTACGGTGGGACCTGTGAAAATGAATTCTCGTCTGCCGCACATCATTCCCGCTACCTCCTGACCGTCATCATCGCCTATTCCAAAAACAGCAGAGCTCTATCAACACCACCGGCATTCGTTCCAACCACAGGCGGTGGACGACCCATCGTACTACTGGCCACAGGGAAGGCATCCTTTGAGCTAGCGCGTCTGCCACAGAGGAAGTGATGGCCGGCTATTCTGACACGTGGTCATTCCGACGAGGCTTTCAGAGACGCGGATGGGCATGATCGTCGGATCGAGACGTTTGAGTAATGTCTCGATACTCATCAGGAGACGAAGGACATCCACGACACAACTGCAAGGCGTGATCGAAAGTTATGGACGAAGAAATCAGGCAGCGAATGGAAGTACTTGAAGTAATGGCGGACGATGAGAACGAATTCGTCGGATTACAGGAAACAATACCTTCTGGCGGGAATGATCATTCAGTTTGTTAATCACAAAGCATATCAACTATACCCCGTAAAAACATGGTAGGATCGGAATTCGAAGCGAAATGAACAAAACTGCCATATTTCGCGGTCATCCTATACCAGTAGTCATAATATCGTACACCAGTTGAAATTCCATTGCGTCATAACTTCAAGCTTGGACCATTTCATCTCGAGAGCCTTTCAGCAGCAAGCGTACTATTATAATTCGTTCGCATGTATCAGCAAGCCCTTGACCACATCTGCCTTCTTCGCACTATTTGTACGGCCATTCATGTCTTCCAGACCAGAGCTTCGCCTGCCATCGCCCTCCGCTATTTTCGATGAGGATAGTGGTGATGGTCTCTCATTCGCCGCTCCTAACGCATCCACCATTGCCATCTCTCATTCTGCATCATCACGGCGATCTTCGACGATAAGAAATCATCTTAATGACTCTGATACTATAAGACAGTCATCCACGGCTCCTAATTACCGAGCAGCATCTTCTATAGCTGGTAGTTCCACCCGCATAATCACGCCTAGCGTCTTGGAATCGCCATCAATATCGATTGGGATCGAAAGGGGAAACGCTCCATCCTATAAAAGGAAAGAGGTTAATTCCAAACATTCTCAGTACGATGTAGCCGAAAAAACGGCTAGACAGGATGTGAAAATGCGCAAGTCAGTCAAGAAGGAAAACACAGACCTCAAAAGCGCAGACCACAAGCCCGTCGCCCACGTTGACCAGATGGGCTCGTCACAGGTTGCCTCATCTTCTTCCCGAAAAAGAGGGCAGCCCCATGATACAGACAACACCATCAAGGCCATTGAAGCGGGTCGAATCAAGCGGAAACATGGAATGAAGACCCAGTCAGATGGCGAGGCGAGATTTGAGGCGTACCAAGCTCAACTGCGACAACAGTCAGACGCTATCGTCACGCAACAAATGCAAATGGATACGAAAGGACGCCAACGGCAGCAATACCAGAAAAAGAGTCCTCATTCACTGTCTACCCTTGATAAATCTACGGTCATTCCTTCACAGCCTGCTACATCAGTGCATAAACGAGCCAAAAAGGCGAAGGTTGACCCGATGTATAAACGGCCAGCAAGGTCAGCGACTCCTATTTCATTTTTTATGTATATGCTGGTCTAACAATGTTACAGAGGGCGTAGCCATTGTCCGAAAACAATTATGGACAGATGTAGGTTCTTTCGGCGTATTTGTCTTTACTGAGCAAGTATGTTTATTTTAGGCGATCGTGCGATGTCTCAACGCATGTTTATGATTGAACGTGTGCCTTACGCCAATGCGCCTAATCAAGTGGATTTCTTCAAAGTTGTATGTTACCTGACCTTGCCGTTTAGAGAGAGCTTACACAGTCACTTTGCACCAGCTCGGCTCCACGGGCAACGTATATGTAAGTCTCTTGGTGCTCTCATTCGTGTAACTGACATATCAGGCAGACCGTGACCATCGGCAACTTTCCCAGCTGTGATTGTCCAGATTACATCAACGGTAACTCTCCTTGCAAGCATATCATTTTTGTCTTGTCAGTCCCCACTATCTGCATAATGACATGTTGCATGCTGACCTACGACGGATAGCCTCAAAGTACTCAAAGTGCCCGAAGATTCTAGTATCTGGTATCAAAAGGGCCTGACAGTCAGTTTCTGGCTTGCATGTCTCGAAATGGTGCTAACGCATTAAACAGGCTGCGGAGGTTCAGTGGGTTTTTCGACATGCCCCTCCTGCACCTACTGGTTCAGTTGCCGTTCCTCCTAGTGTGCGAGATGCTTATCTACGTGCGACTGGAAATTTACCTGAGCAAGTTACTTCAACATCCGGTGACAATGAACACTTTGATGGGAAAAGAATCAAAGCGATTGGGGAAGATTGCCCGGTGTATGTGATATTTGCTTGGTGAAAACGAAATTTTGACCTGTTGTATATAGATGCTACGAGGAAATGACTCAACAGGATGATGTCAACAAAAAATTGGTTTATGACGATTCCCTTAGTGGATGTGGCCGTCGTAGGTTTTTTTTTCTGGCTTTACGGGATGGTTGGCCAACTTTGAATTTGCAGCCTTACACGCTGAATGTTTCAGGATGTGGGCGGTAACCGCTGTACGTATATCCAAGTTTTTTATTGTATCTTTGATACTGGATCATCAGCTCATGTCTTATAGAAAAAATCTGGAAAAGATGTTACGTGTGTTTGGTGTCGAAATGAATGGCCTACTGGCACTACTGGCGGAAAAGGCAAAAGCAAGATGAATGAACCATCGTACGATTCAATGGGATAGTAAGTCCAAGGATGTGGTGTTCATTATCACAGTAAAGCTGAAAGCATTCCCAAGCCTCAATATGGCCAGCATTGCGGGTATGAGGAGATCGCGAGATACTAGGTGAGTTGCAAACCATTCCCTAGCCGCAATCAACTAATCGCTGTTATAGCACCTATCATCGTGGTTGGCGGTTTCGAAATGACGATAGCGACGACGATTGTTTTTGAAGGGATCATGTGTGTGCATGTATGATCATCATAGTTTTACGCTCCAACAAGGAAAAGCACATCATTGTCAATCGCGCGCCATTCGCCAATGTGTCGTGACGTCTACTGCTCCTCAAATGCAGACAGAAACTGTAGCCATTTATTCGATGCCGACTGCAATAGCCCTCGCTCGTTGATTGCTAGAGTCAATCCCAAGATCTGACGTTTATCCTTGATGGGGTCCAAAGACTGCGATGCGAATGAGCTTGGGATAATTCCAGTCCGGCATATGTCAGACGTTACTTACGTCGCGAAAATCTAAGAGTTCTGCCTGCGATAGCTGTGGTTTGTACATAGCATTCAATCTAGACTGAAGCAGCTGAGAGACAAAACTCGCCGTCCGTATGGTCGTAGTTGACGGTTGATAAGTTTTTATTACGCCCGTTTGTTGCAATTCGGTCCAGCTCCGTGCCAGCTCTGGTACTACGCCAGCCGTAACATACTGAAAATACTCGATGATGAGATGTTCGTCGGACGGTATGGCGCCCTGGTCGACACGCAGATGACAGAGTGCAAACATGACGATTGAAAGCCTAGCAGACTGATCAAGATTTAGTAAGCCTGGATCGCTGGGTTCTTGCGGGCATAGCAGACCGTCGTCGACGTCTCCGAAGCCTTCAGTCCAATTACTCAATCCGTCACCGTGGCATGTGACTGATGAAAGTTGCTTGCAAAGGTCCACCCAACCTTGCCCAGTGATATTGAAATGAAGTTCGCGAGAATTGGGGAAAATGTCCTCCATTTCCCAGGCAAGGCCCTTGTCGGCAAACTCTTCTCCGATGAAACCATATTCTGCAAGCAAACGTCCGTCGCCAACATCTCCATATGTATTAAACACCTCTTCACCTTTTCTCACTGGCCTTTCTAGACGCATTTCGATGTTGTCATTTTCGTTTTTCAGCCGTGTTATCTCCATTTGTGACAAATGCGCCAGTCTTCGAGGTGTTCCATTCTCATCTAGCCCATCCGGACGGGATAAGTCATGCTCGCAGACGTTTAACGACCCGCAAATATAACAAACGAAGTCGTCAGAAGCCAGACATGTATGGGGAACAGCAGAATGATTTAACAAATCCGCAAAGGGGCATAATGCAGTGAGATGATACAGATCGATTAGAAATGCACGAGTGGAGATAAGGGTATAGGCATGAACAAATGCTAGGAAGGGGGATGGCAATGGGTCAGTTGGGGTGGGGGGAAGGAGGTGTGACGTGCGCAGATAGAAAGCATAAACGTCGGACTATTGATAATATAATTCAGCCAGAGAGGACGATACAGTAATCGCATGAACACTGTGCCCACCAGTGAGAGACCTTGTCTTTCGGATTTGCGTAATTCCTTTTCGGCCTCGGTGCTTTTCAGCCATTGTAATCCTCTCTCCCCATCTTCGACTTCGACACCCTCTCCTGTCTGCCAGAAAAGGGGGAGACCTGCTCCCATGTCCCGTGGAAGGCTTTGTAAATAGCCATAGAACTTGGAATTGACGCTCAGGCGTATCTCATGGAGTAGGCAAAGAGAAAGATTCAGGATGGTATGCGAGGCTGAGGATAAATGAGTAATAGCTGAGAGAGAGGCTGTCTGGTGCGACAGGATAGAGTGCTTTGGTAAAGATAGCACTAGCAGGAATCAGTAACAATTGCACATGCCCAGTAACTTACGCAGTTCGCCAATTTCGATGTCTCTTTCTGCAACAATCCTGTAGCCGGATGATGAGCTCATGGGCTGGATAGTGAGAGATGGGGAGGTATAGACAAGGTTTTCAGCGAGCCATTCGAGGAGGCAGGCTCTCGATGGGGGCGGATAGGCGTGGAAGAGTCCATGGGCCATGCGTGCTGGTTAGTAGGCGTACTTGCTTGCAGGAGTGGAAATCCAGAAACATAGGGAGCCAAACAGCCCCTCGGCCGCCGAAACACTTCTTACGTATTCAACAAGATCAAACCTTACGTGGAATTTTAATTACTCCCGTTGCCACCACCACCTGCAGCAGAGCCACCACTATCCCCGTTATAGTCGATACAAGCACAATGAAATGTATGTACAGACGCTACGTTTCCTAATAATCATCCTGAATCTACTCTGTTAGTTTGCGCTGCTATACACAATACGACACCGGCAGTGATACGTCCAGTTCCAATCGGCAGGCCATCTATCTTAACAATGGACATTGATATCGATCGGTGGTCGGAAGACGAGCGAATGGACGAAGACCTGGGGGGCAAACACATGCACGAAGAGCGGCAAGACGGGGATGGTGATGAAGTTATGGGCGATGGAGAAGGCACAGCTGATGTGTACGAAGAAGAAGAAGAAAGGATTGACATGGACCCTCCCACGCGAGCGGAACCTGTCGATGTCGCTCCTGCGCAAGCCTCAATATTTTCCCACCCACCTTCAGAAGTACAGGATGCCTCCTCTCGTACTCCTGAGCTTGAGATGCGTGCTGCAACGCCTGGATTGTTGGACGCAGAACAGCGCAATCTGCCACAGTCGTCAGCAGCAGACGACGAGCCCTTAGCGGTTGACCCTCTGGTAGCTGCTCATTTTCCTGCCGATTCAGTAGCCTCGATCGCTACTTACGAACAGGAAGTGACACATAGCGATACAAAATCCGGCGAAAGTAATATTCATGAAACAGGAAAGCAAGAGCTCCTTGGAGAGGTGAATGACGTTTTGGCGGCTGACTCTACTGCGTTAGAAGGGGGAACGGACGTCGCGCTAGCTCCCGATGCCCGCGTGTCTGTTGACGGTTCCACGACCGACCCAGTGCGAAATGACTTTGTAGCTACGTCTTCAAGTGCCATTGCTGCACCTCAGCGTGACTCTTCAATGATCAAAGAAGAAAAAATCGCGCCCACCTCTAACGACGTGTATGAAGACGATGCGGAATACGATGGCGAGCAGGATTATTACGATGACGAGCCATTAACCCCGGAGAATCTTCCATCTATTATTCTGCATCTTCCCGCGAGCGCTTTGCCTGCTTCCTTGTCTCCCGCGCGCGCTCTGTTTGCCAGTGTCGAGAGCGATCCCGGGCAGATTCCTGTGTGGCTCAAGAATCGACAATTAGAGCTAGCTGAAGCAAGTCTGGCGGACGTTTGGGGTGCAATACGGGCAGAATGCGCAAAGGAAGGATTAATCAATAGTGCAGGTGATGGAATGGTGATAACTGAGAAACTTATGGATCTTAAGATGTCTGAGGTGAGCATGCCGGATCTTTTTTCTAACACGTTTACTACTGAAGCTAATGCGTCGGCAAAAGGATGATGTGAACCTCCAATCGATAACATTTTTGGAACTTATGAACCTTTATCATGGTTGTGATCTACCTGAACCCGTCCAGCTTCACTTGTCCTGGGAATCTTCCAGGTTTATTACGAGGTTCAACGCTATTCAGTCAGAGTTGGAAGCTGCTAGAAGTAGGAGTACCAGCGAAGAACCGCCTCATGATCAAGAAAATCAGGATTACAGTGGAGTGAAAGGTCACACAGAAAAGAAGCTCGAAAGCAGCGGAGGCGATGATGATGATGATGAATATGAGGAATACGTAGAGGAAGAGGCAGCCTATGACGATGAACCCGAGAATATAGGTGAGAGTGTTGAGGATGAGTACACCGATGAAGAAGGTAGGCAAGCGGCTTCAGACAAGAATCATGATGGTAAGTCATTTTTATTGCTCATTGCTCGAAACTTACAATCATTTTCTCATTTCTTTATAGGGGAATTGCAAGATTTTGACCTTAGTGTTGATAACTCTAAAGACGTATCCGCCCGAGCATTACATCGTGAGACTGGCTGTTCTGAAATAGTTTTGTTGCCAGACTAACAATTAACTAGGACCTTTGGAAACCACCCAAGTCCGACCACTTGAACTCCCAGTCACGGATTCAAAACCGGCAGTCAATGCTGCTGGCAGAGGTAAGAGCGTATGTACAATTGTAATGAATTGGAAATCTGACTGCTGCCGTTAGAAGGCAATGAAGACAAGAATGATATTGTCGAAGTTTTGGACAATAGCGAGGCAGATGTCGATGCTGTTTGGCCGGAAGAGTCCGAAGAGAAAGATCCAGCGGATAATTTACTTCCTGAGAGTCAGTATTTCATTATACCATACTGGGGAACGTTATTGATAATGTTTCAGGCCTTGCTGCTGGATCACCTCAGGCAACCGAGAGGAATCAAGCTGATTCGACTCGCGAATCAGTGGTCGATGCATCATCAACGCCAGGAGATGGTCAAGCAGATTTTGATGCTGGAGCTGAAGATGATGGTAGCTCGAACGAGTACCAAGATTTTTCGGAGCGCTCCAAAGAGAACTTTGACTTTAGAGAAGAAGATAGTCCTGTTTCAAAAGATGCTTCATCTTCAGTGGCTCATTTGTCTCCAAAGGTCTCAGCCGGCCAGGATTCCTTATCAAGTTACACTGTTTCGGATGAAGCCGGCTTCGTCCTTGTTTCTGAATCGGACAAATCCAAACTGACTGCTGAACAGGCGGAACCGTCTAGACTTCCAGCCATCGTAGAAAAAAGCGACCCGAAGAATGCTGAGACTGGCGCGGGAATGGAAATGAAGGTCGAAGAGACGAGCAAGTCAGCGAGGCATGCCGGGGTAGGTGAAAACGACGACGCCGATCATCTTTCCTCCAGACTCGAAGTGGGAAACGACGCAGGTGTTGTGGGAGACACAGCCGAAGCAGGCAAGTTTTCTCATCATTACCTTATTGGCTTCTAAGGCTCACAGTATAACTAGGTCCACGCAGGGACGCTCTAGCTGATGTGGAAGTCACTCCAAATGAGGACGAAGCTATTGGTGATGTTGAATATGAGGACGAGGAAGAGCTTGCGAAAGACATTGGAGATGATGACGAGGGAGGATATGAGACGAATGAAGGGACGTTGGATGACGATGAAGAAGGCAAGGCAATAAGGGCAAGCATACCAGAAGAGGAGACTGCGGTGAATGCCGATCTCATTGTGGAAAATGATGACACAACGACAGCACCTAAAAGGTCGTATGATAGTGAAGGAGAGGAAGGCGAAAACAAAAGGACGAGGAAGGACTAATGATTTGTGAGTAGTACAGCGGGTATGGAAAACAGGCTATTGACGCAGCCGCATTAGTATACCAGAATTAAAAATCGTTTACCTTACGATTCTAACTACTTCGCTCATCTTCCTTTCTCTGTTACTATCGCCTAGCCTTCACAAACATCAAGTGATCTGCCCCCGCCTTCTTGTCCCCTAAAGCTCCGCCCATGTCAGCCGCCCACTGCCTGGCTATGCCTTCATTCCATTATCAAATTGTGTTTGTGTATAATGCACACTGACAGCACCGTTCAATTGTTTGTGGTACAGTAGACCGAGATCAAGAGGTTCACGGTGTATCGACATTCTCAGTTGTAAGTGAATCTTTACATGAAGCTAACCTTCACGCTAGTCGGCCACATTTCTCTTTTTTTCTTTCTCTTTCACCTTTTATTTTGGTCAGGCTCAAACTATGTTCATAAGCTGTTAGAGCGAATGATAGCCATTGGTTAATTATCTCGAGTTTTAGCGGGCGGTTGTCAGATAAGAATGCACTACATTACCATTACTTATGCTCTGATGCATGGCAAAGGATCCTATGTACTTAAAATACAGTTGCTTGTGGATGACGGATACAGTACCAGTACAACTCACAAAAGGTTGGCAACTAATAGTCCTGTAGTTTTTTCTGGACTCTTCTTCGCCGTCGTAGTAAACTGCAATGTTCTGTATAGTACGCACAGTAAGTAATCACAGCTCAGAATGGCGCAATGGCACAAATGCACATGAACATCTTCACCAAGATGGATTTGTCTAATTCTGGGGAAGGAGTCGGCAAAATTTGTCCAAGAGGTCGCCTACGGCATGGGAAGCGTAAAGAGGTGGCTAGGGTGAGGGATTGGTTGCATCAAAGCCTATAGGTGTTTCATGTAAGGCGGATGAGGACGAAGGTGTGACAATAGTGAAATACCTTCGTTGCCGCTCTTTTTTTTACCGAAGGAATCAAATCTGAGATGAACCCTGACTTTGTGGCCGTTATGCATGAAATTGGGCTATTCACAGACCCAATATTTATCCTGTGGAAGAAAGGCCTTGTCCTGTAGTATCATCCTGTGAAATATTTAGGTCTTATTACCTTTGTATGCATGAACAGTGGTCGTTTGAAAATGGTCGAAAAAGACCAAAATCACTCCGACAACCCCTGCAAATTTGCGACAAGCCCTTCCTCGAAACTTTCGTGCTTCGCTGGAGACCGGCCGATGTCCGTCGAGGACTTTGTCGAGCCTAAAATAACGAATATCTCTGCGATACAACGAACGATTCTTGCGTCCCCAAAAATGAGATGGGGGCGGGGAGGCCACAGACTGCACTTATAAAATTATTGCTGAACGTATAGCTTTGATCTGTTAAACGAATAAATAGGTCCCCTTGTTATTCGTTATATAGAGGTGCGACTGTTGTATAGAGTCTGTGGTGCAGTACATAGCATAACGAATAGAGCTTGCGTCATTTTATTTTCATATACCCCACACCTGGCGCCTTTTCCCTGACTTTTTTTATAGGTGTGAGCTAGTGAGCAAGCCTGCCTGCAGCCTGCCGCCGGGGTGCAACAGCGCCAAGGCGGGGGGTTAGGTGGAAGCCGACCACGAACCGCAAACAGATAGGGTGCATTTCTTCGTTTAACGTGGGGAAGTCCTTTTCCTGGGGGTGGGATGTAATAATAATACTGTGGGACTAAGGTGGGATGCAAGGTACGGGTGCCGCCGGTAATGACTTTTTGGATGCTTATTGGCCAATCGTTCACGACTGGGGTTGACACGATGACGACAGACGACGCCCTCCCTTGCAGAACACTGCAGTCTTAGCCAGCAGACCACGAACCCCGAACTCCTCATTTTCATCTCATGTCTCCTTTGCCCCTGTGTGCCCTACGAAAGAGGAGCGAGAGCGAAGGAGGAGAAACAATCAAAATGAATAAATTTTATGCACAAGAATTGGATTCAACAAGACACGAGCGAATACCGTTCATATAAATAGCAGAGCAAATCGCAAGTCATTCCCACTTCTGGAATCAAGCTCCTCCATTTTACCCCCCAACCACAACTTCCTATCTCCGATCGCAGAAGGATTTCGAGAGAAGTTCTTTCACCCGAACACCCGAAACAGGTCGATTCAAGTTGTGGAGCATACCACCGTCGTAGACACATACTACTGGTCAGTATTCCTCCTTCCGGATGTTTCGTCATCTCCGTGAGACGCGCTGATGACTTTTGCCTTTGTTCTTTTTCCATGCGTCTTATTTCCTGCGTCTTCATTTGTCGTTTTCGAATTCGCAGAACACCAAACAATAATCCAGATGTCGTTCCGTGCTCCCCTTCTTCGCGCTCGGCTTCCTCAAGCAGTCCTCTCTCGCCATGCCCCCCTCTCGACTTTTTCTCGTGCTCTCCCAGCACCTGTGACCCTCAAGACGTCTGGGGTCCGGAGCTCTCTGTTTGCGCGGGCCTTCACATCTTCTCCTATCAGCAAGCTTGAAGCTTCGCTTCCTTTGGGAGATGGAGGTATGGAGGAGGCCCCCCATTCCGGTATCAACGTGGACAAGCCTGTCCGAATGGATACGTGAGTGATACTCGATCTTGTATCGTTTCGGTCGATTCCCAGGGATGAACAAGGTTGCTGATGTGTGTTCTTCCTTCTTTATCTCCCCATTTTTACCTCTTTATTTTTGATTTCGGACCGATCTTCATGCTATGGACTCGTCTGCCCTTCCTTTGGCATTCGGTCGAATCACGCACGGTGCCTCCACCCCAAACGCTGGATGCCTGCTCGCGCTGCTCTGTATATGGCGTTGAAATGCTGTGGCGGCGACGGGCACTTTTCTTTACCCTGCACCTGACTTCGCTCCTCGCCTCTGCGGGTGTCCGCGGGTCCCCACGGGTTGTCGGCTGGCACCGTCGCTTGGCCGCTGCGTCTGGCCGATTATCCCTCGCCCTTCCTTTCCTTCGCGCACTGTCCATCGTCACCAAACTGTTTCCATCTTTCATCCCCAATCCATACGTTTTACTCCCGGCACGCCCATCCGTCCGGGTTACATATCCTGCTTCTCTGCCATACCAACCCTTATGGCGTACGATACAAATGTCGATGTTGGCGTACCATCTTGTTTCCCTCGTTGATGGCTGGGAATACCCATCACAATGATAATTCCTCCTCTTAACACCTCAATAATTATCAATTTGGCGACTTTCCTTGCGCCAACATTCATTGCTCGCGCATCATCCATCACTTGCGACGTCCATCTCTTTTATGGTTCCTTTACCACGTGATTACTGTATCTGCTACATCTGGTTTTGCTGCTCCGTGCGGCGAAACATCGGTTTCTCGACCATACCTTTGGCTCCGCAACCTTGCACGACAAACAAACCTTTCCTTCTGACGCGGTTGTTGCCCTTGGGATATAAAATCCGTCCTTCAACTTGGAATCGTGACCTTTATCCTGTCACACGTGTTCTCAACTTCAATTACTTTCAACTTGCTTTGCAACCACTCGAAACCCCTCAACAAACATGCACCCCAACCTTCACGCAATCATCATCCCAACTCCCGCTATCATCCGCATGGGCACTTGTTTGAAACGGCAACTTCTTGCAAATTCCACTGTCCGATCGCCCGATCTTCTTCCTCTCCGGAAACGGTTTATCTCCACCTCGACTCTTCTCCTCCCTCGGCATGGATTTACCGAACATTGCAATGCGCCCCTTGCCCCTTCTCATCGTCGTGGAATCGCTGTCACTGCTATGGCACCTGACGCTATGTTTAGACAACCTCCTCCTGAGCCCGGAGCGGATTTCAACGTGGTCATGATTGGTGCTGGCGTGAGTCTGACCTTCAATCCTTTGTTGTTCCCAGCTGATAGTAATATTCTCCTGTAGAATATCATGTTTGGGTCCGACGAGGGTCCTTGGAAGTGAGCTAGATTCTAGTGCATGTTAAAACTCCGACTTCTTGCTAATGCGCCTTTAGCCATTCTTTCCGTTTTGAACACAAACTCGGTCCCCGTTTGAAGGTCACCGCTCTTATTGATCCTTCACTTGAACGTGCCGAAAAGGTCCTTGACGGCAAGCGACAATCTTTCGTCGAGTCTGCTTACAAAGACACTAAAGTCTATAAAACTATTGAGGACTACCACGCGGATTTGAAGAACCAAGGCATACAAGACCCCAAGTGAATATTACCGGTTCCTGATTCAAGTCAAATGCTGATTCATTTGACAAGCGCTATCGTTGTAGGCTGCCCTCCTGCCTATCGTGGCGGTACTACCAAGGGGCAAGATCTTGAAATCCAGATGCTCAAGCTCTTCCCCAAAACAGCGTACTTCATTGAGAAGGTGAGTTTATGACGTTACCGCTTTTCGGATTAGCTGAACTCTAGTCAGCCCGTGGGCACCGGTACTGTCCAAGCTGCCAAGGAGGTCACCCAAAGGCTCATCGAGAATGGCAATATTGTGTCTGTCGGATACATGCTCAGGTATCTCCAATGCGTTCAGAAGATGAAACAGATCATCCATGAGAACAACCTTACTGTTATGGCCACCAATGCCCGTTACGTGAGTCCTCGTGTAAATGAGTGCAAGTTCGCTAATCATATCATACAGTCTTGTGCTTATGAGGCTATTGCCAAGCCTGCCTGGTGGAACAAGGCCATTGACATGGGCCCTGTCATCGAACAAGGTACTCATTTCTGTGATTTATCTAGGTACTTCGGCGGTGACGTCGATATGAACAGTATCGCGTAAGTGCAGAATATCAGTGTACCTTCCGTAACTGACTGAATTTCAGTTCTCGCTCCGTTGAATGGTACGAAGAGCCTGGAAAGCTTTCCAAGATTCCCATCGATGAGTCCAAGATCGACGAGGATTTGAGGGTTCCCCGTCTTACCAGTGCCATCTGGAAGTACGAAAACGGTGCAGTCGGATCATTCCAGCACGCCGTTGCTCTTCAGGGTACTGCGTACTCTTGCGAACTGGAAGTCTGGGCCGATGGTGAGCTTGAATCAAACAAAATGTTTTTCTAACCTGACTCGCACACAGGATACCACATGAGGCTTATCGACCCTTACAACTCTCCTACTCTCTACGTCAGACGTCCTGGAGGTGAGCACCCTAATGGATGTTGATACAGTGCAATCCTAACTTTGCCTGTAGATGATCACGAGGAACGTCACAGTTACACTGATGATGACCCCTTCTTCTCTGAGGTTTCATCTTTCATCGATTGTATCGAAGGCGGCCCCGACCCCCACATTCTTTCTTCCTTTGAGGATGCCACCAAGAGCTACGAGTAAGGGTTGCTCTTGTAATGTTCGGAAACGAAGCTGATCATTTCAATAGGCTCACTTGGGCTATTCGTATGGCCTCTGAGGCATCAAGGAGGCCTAGGGCATAAGAACCGCCTCAGGTTTAGCCAGCACCGCTATATTTGTAAATCCAAAATATACCAATTCAACAATGATAGTTGTGTCCAGTTTGGAAAAAGGGAATCTTACATCACATACGATTGAAGAGCGGAATTTCTTTGCATACCAACCGATGCCATCAGCCATGTATTGTGTCGTACAAACAGGAGATTGTTATCTGTAAGATTTAATACGCACCAACCAATGGTAATAACTGGCTGGATAATTAGGAAAGATGATCATATGTGGGAAACAATGTCCACATTGACTTAAGCGTAATACCAATACAGCGTACATCTTGTAAACATATTACGATTTTCAAGGCCGCCGCAGTGAATTTTGGGGACGTACCACCATGTGCTACAAGATACATAATCAAAATACCTGAGATATTTTTCTTTGTCGATTATTGCGCCCCCTCTCTATCTCCTTACATAAAGATCGGCGTACTTTCAAGAAACCCCAACTATGACTGAACAGCTGCAACGCTACAAAATGAATTTTCAACAACAGAATCAACAGATCATGAGTCTCCATCAGCGATTCTGACGACGTAGATTGCAGGTACATATTGAACAACCTACGCGCTGCTAAACAACAGCCTTCAAGGTCTCCTCCCTTTTTTGTTTAAGCAAGTGCTGGGCCAAACCAATGACAACAATACAATGATGCTATACAAGAAGTCAAAGACTTTTGCAAAAACAACACTGATCTTACGCGAAAAGCCAAGGACGAGGTCAGTCCTAAGCACTCTGGCCAAGGATAACTTTGCCAAAGGCAAGAAGGTTGCTATTGGAGCCGCTCATCTTGAACCTCCCAACTCTCTCGCTGTCAGTCAGCACCAGTAGCTCAGCCGCTGCCATAATAATAGAGATCAAGGAGAATAGAAGTGGGTGGAAGTGAATATCTATCTATTCTTCTTTTTGTATTAATTTTTAGTTGCACTGCGATTGTTTCTACGTAGGTACGACGCATCTTGCCCTCACCACACTTCTTCAACTCCGCGTTGTTGTAGATGGTGCTGTGCTGCCGCATATTTTGACTGTCATTGATATCATGCCGCTGATGATCGGTAGTGTTCTCACCGATGACGACGACGACACTGATGAATGATACCCTTGTAAGGCCAGGTAAGAGGCAGGTAGTCGGTATGGATATGACCGACCGGTAGACATATAGTGAGGATGGAGGTATATATTATGTCTAATACATATGAGATTGATCGTTAAGGGATCTTCGTAAGGGTGTGAAGAGGTTTATATACAATCCAACCGCGCTCTCTACTCGGTCTGTCTCCCTTTCCTTCGACTTTCTCCATTTCGACCAACATCCTTCCTCAATGTTGGGACCCTATCTACCGATGGTTCTGACAACCCTTCATAAGATCCTCAAAGAGTCATCAACAGCGCTGAATGTTTGGTAAAAACCCAGCGTCTCCCACAGGCAGAAGAAATCGCCAATAATGGGCTAAAATGAGCTAGCGCGAGTCTGTCCATCCTCGAGATACGGACTGATGCATGGAAGCTGTCAGCTTTTCAAGATGGAGTAATACAGACGGCAGGTTCTATTTCGTCCGCTGCTAAAACTTGCTAAAAATGACAAGGCTTACGCCTTGGCAAAAGTCTGTCACCTCTAGCAATAAGCTATGCGCCCACCTGAACGAGGTGTGGACAACTGTCAAGTCCAACAACAAGTAGTGGCCTTGGATCAGCGGAGTCTTCTTCTTCTCCCTATACTTCCCGTCGTCTTCCTTTTTCCATTCTCCCCCCAAGAAGATACCTCTGCTTCATTTTCAAACTGCCTCTGCATTGTCAACATCTGTCCCCCGTAGTCATAATTTCGCCTTGTTAAATGACTCATGGTCGCCTCATTAACTGACACGTATACCGCACTGCCGTTGTAGACAACAAAGGCCGAAAAAGAATGCTGATGAGGAGATGGCTATGGAAATATTCGATCAGGTACATTTTAATAAACAAGAAACCCGATGATTTTCCGACTGTTGGCCTCCCCTGCATAT
This sequence comes from Cryptococcus deneoformans B-3501A, assembly GCF_000149385.1. NCBI lineage: Eukaryota > Fungi > Basidiomycota > Tremellomycetes > Tremellales > Cryptococcaceae > Cryptococcus > Cryptococcus deneoformans. The sequence goes on from NC_009178.1 coordinate 837,349, forward strand.
TACGCCGTACAGTTATTCTTGCCTGTTAAGAGCCTTAAATGGGGTTGAGACTTGGAGTCGTCCGGGGCCAGCCATTTGAAAAATGGGGCATGAAACTTGGAATCTAGGGGATTTCGATCCGCAATTCTCAGTTCGATCGGCTCTCGGTTCCACCTCTCATCTTCTCTCATGTCTCATTTTTCATCTCTTTTCTATTACGCTCGACGACCCAATCCCTCCTCATTTCTTTTCTCGTTATGTGATGGATGATCCGGATCTGGTGATCTGACAGAGTTCCTGGTTCCTGGTTCCCTTTGGACTTTTATTATGATTAGTCTCTTTCAGATTCCCCGATCCCGCCGGGCACTGTCAGGGCAATCAGAAGCGAGCCAGATCGAATGTGCGGCAATGGGCTGCGACATTTTCCGTTGTCAGCCATCATGGCAGGCATACCGGCCAGCAATAGTTCTTGGCTATAATCCGTTGTTCTGTTTCCTTCGGCTACTCAGTCAACCGTTATACGCGGATGGTGAAATCACGAGGGGTGATACTGCATACCATCGTACTTGACCGATAATGCACAATACTCCACCTATGTAGGAGGTGGGGGTAAAGAGTGCAATGAACTGATAATAATCAACGACAACAATCAACGGGCTTAGTAATACCTGCTATTTTATGTCTAAGTGTATGTATCCCCCGATCTTAGTTGGTCGGCATACAATCTTGTATACACGAACCGAAGCTTTTAACCATGCAAGGCGTATGCTCGTGTACCTTGTAATAATAGGATACGAGAGCAGCGTTACAAAATACACTGACTCTATAGAGCACAAGAAGACACTGATTAATTTGAGCACACCACATTTGACGTATCATGAATCCATAACCATTATCGTCCTCCGACGTTGGCTGCCGTAATAATCTTTGTCCCAAGTTGAAGGATGATTTGTGAAACATCAATCATGGTAGAATGTGCAATATCTCGCTCGACTTGGCTAAATTGGCTACCCTAATTAGGTGGAAGTCATAGGAACCAGGGGAAGTCAGGTGCACAAGGCAGCACATGGTAGATAGTAGTAGGCCATTGGTGAGAATTTACGGCGTCGTTTGTCTTTCCGCAAAGAATTTGGTTTTCCATCACTAGCGCTTGCGGTTACTTTTTGATCCCCCCCACCGTTTGCCGAAGAGCCGTCGGGGTAAAAAGGGCTCTCTGTTCTTAGTTCTCAGCTTCAGCTTTCAGATTCTACGCATATCCTCTCTCTTATCGCCTGTCTCTTAACGACTTCCCTCTTCCATCTATCATCTATCCCCTATCCCTATGCTAGTTTGCTCTTCTCCCTTTGTGTTTCCTCTTCGTCTTTTCGCTTTCCTCTTTTCCTCTTTTTTCCTTTTCCGCGATTCTCGAACGTCTGTCTTATGCCACCCTTGCGTTACTGCGGTTGATCGCGGCGACCAACAACAACCACAACCGGCAGTGTGCCTGATGGGTAGGCACAATTTATTTCGGCAGAGGAAAATGTTCAGGGTAATATTTACTTCAATCCTGTGAAGGAAAGAAAAGCCTCCCGCATTGCCCCAGGGAAACCCTAATGTTGCCCCACGTTGCCCCATTGGCTCGGTCTTTTTCTAGGCACGATCGCCTTTTCCGCCCTTTCCGCCCTTTCCGCATGTTGTTTTTTTTGCCGTCGAGCCTGGTTCTTTCCCATCAAACAACGTACGATGGGCATAATTCGTACAGTCTTGTGAATTGAGTTCCGTTTCCGCACGTCTATAAAAGGGGGCCAACAATGCATTGTAATTTCATTCCCACCTCAGCAACAAACTCACATCGGAGACTGCCACTCCTCACGACTTCCATCTCCTACACCGTGAAAAATACTTCAGTGGGAGAACACATTTTCCTTCTTTTAATTCACACTCTACAACACAACTACTAAACACTCAAACATTAGTGGGTGTTTCTCTTATATTCATTGTTGCAGTCTTACTAACTATGATATCAGTGCCTGGTGGTCCTGGCGTCCTCTCGGCGCCTCTCAGCCCCGAGCGGGTGGAGGCTCCTGTGACTGTTAAGGCTTATCTCCTTTGTGTCTTTGCCTCTTTCGGTGGTATCTTTTTCGGGTAAGTCGTGACCCAATTTCTTTCACTTCGGGAACTGACTAGCTTTGATTTTCTTGTCGGTAGCTTCGATTCTGGTTACATGAACGGCGTGTTGGGTATGAATTACTTCATCAACATGATGACGGGTCTTCCTATTCCTGGCGCCGATGCGGATCAGGCGACCAAAGATGCCTTCACTCTGCCAGCTTGGGAGAAGTCTTTGATCACTTCCATTCTTTCTGCCGGAACGTTCTTTGGTGCGATCATCGCTGGTGACCTTGCCGACTACTTCGGTCGAAGGATTACTATCGTTTCTGGTTGTTGTGTATTTATCGTTGGTTGCTGTCTGCAGACTGCTTCAACTGGCCTCGGCTTGGTGAGTTAATTCGTACGATAGTTGAGTGTTCGAGGTTCTGACCAATTCCGCAGCTGGTGGCCGGTCGTCTCATCGCTGGGTTTGGTGTCGGTTTCATTTCAGCGATCATCATTCTCTACATGTCGGAGATCGCTCCTCGAAAGGTATGCTCATTATAAACGTAATTTATTGCACCCAGCTCATTTTTTAAAGGTTCGAGGTGCTATTGTCTCGGGTTACCAGTTTTGCATCACTATTGGTCTTCTTCTTTCCTCTTGTGTATGTTACGCAACTCAGAACCGGACCGATAGCGGGTCATACCGTATCCCCATCGCCATTCAGTTTGCCTGGGCGTCAGTGTCTTTCCTTCCATTCCATCGAAAACAATGCTGATTTCCACCTTAGTCTTATCCTCGGTGGTGGTCTCCTTTTGCTTCCAGAGTCTCCTCGTTGGTATGTCAAGGCCGGCAAGATCGAACAGGCAAGAAAGGCACTGTCTCGAGTCCGAGGTCAACCTGTGGACTCTGATTACATCAAGGATGAAATCGCCGAAATTGTGGCCAATCACGAGTACGAGACTGAGCTTACTCCCAATGTGACTTACCTCTCCTCTTGGGCTGCCTGTTTCACTGGTGGTATTCGCAACCCTGGTTCTAACCTTCGTCGAACCCTTCTCGGTATTTCCATGCAAATGATGCAGCAATGGACTGGTGTCAAGTGAGTTTGCGCTTTTCTGTGTCCTTTATAATAAATTTACTGACAGTGATGTCCAGCTTCATCTTCTACTTTGGAACCACCTTCTTCACCGACCTTGGGACTATCTCGAACCCCTTCTTGATTTCTCTCATCACTACTTTAGTCAACGTCTGCTCCACACCTGTGTCCTTCTGGACTATCGAGCGATTTGGTCGACGACCCCTTCTTATCTATGGTGCCCTCGGTATGCTTATCTGCGAGTTCATTGTCGGTATCATCGGTGTCGCCAAGCCTGGAGACACTACAGTCGTTAAGGTGCAGATCTCCTTCATTTGCATTTACGTCTTCTTCTTCGCGTCAACTTGGGGTCCAGGCGCTTGGGTTTCTATTGGTGAAATTTTCCCATTGCCTATCAGAGCGCGAGGTGTTGGTCTCTCCACCGCCTCTAACTGGCTATGGAACTGTATTATCGCCGTCATTACTCCTTATCTTGTTGGAACTGACGAGGCTGTGAGTGTTTTTCGGCAAGACGTTTTACTTGAAGCTGACACTTCCTTAGAACCTCGGTTCAAAAGTCTTTTTCCTTTGGGGTTCAACCTGTATTCTCTGCTTTATCTACGCCTATCTCTTTGTATGGGAGACCAAGGGCCTCACTCTGGAACAGGTTGATAGGATGATGGAAGAATGCGGGAGCCCCAGACGCTCAGCGGGTTGGAAACCCCATACCACGTTTGCAGCTGAAGCTGCCCAGGGTACACATGGGCTTGACCAGAATGAGAAAGCGAAAGTTGGACCTGTGTTATCACAGTCAGAGATGTTGGAGCAAGTTTAAGTAATCGGTCCAGGTATTCCTATTTTGTCATATGTATACAATTTGAAGGGACACTATTATTATGAACAGTTTTTAATTACAGTGCATCCCATGTATGATGTTTTCTGATGTGAGGAAGCCCTCAGAATTCGCCATGAGTTGGAATAACTGTATAGGAAATTCTCAACCCATAAAGCCAGAACGTCTGTAAGAGATGCTTTCTACCATTTTTCTAAACCTTCTCTGCATGATTATTAAAAGGCGCGTTGCCCATAGGCAAAAGATAAGTTCCGTTGTCGACTTGAGACGCTTTTGCGGCAAAGCTTGCGAAGACGTTTTTCACAGCCTCAATCGTCGATTGAGTTCGCCATTGGTAGACAGTTTCAGATTCACTAAAACCCGTCATTCTCAACGATGCATCCGAATCGTTCCTCACCAAGAAAGTGCAGCTCACGAAGTCCTGTTTGACTGGAGTCCCCTCCAAAATAGGTAAGTTACAGAGACTGAAGGAACTTTATAACATATTCACTTAACTGTGGATTTGCTAGTAAGAGCGTTGTCGTTGGTGGCAAACGTCTTGACTTTACCGGCAGCATATGTCACATGACATGCACAACGGGCCCGAGTCCCAACACATATATCCATCTACACCTCCTATCTCAACAAGTAAACTACCGAAACCCTCTCTCTTACAATAAGTTGCGCACTCCTTCAAACTACACAAAGCGACATTCTGACCCGTCGTTCGTCATAGCAGTACCTACATATGAATCACATGTACCGTCCAACAAACCACCCAACCTAATAAACTTATCATCCAAAAACGCGGTAGGTCTGATTGGTTAGAGAGGAGAAGTATCTTCCGAATTAGTGGTCAAAAGCTCGTAGAGTTCAGGTTCAGGATCAGTGGACGGAGGTAGCTAGCTGCTGTACAGCGCCACTGGCACAGCGTGTATTGAACCTTGGGTTATTTAGTAGCTGAAGAGCATTCGCCACCGCCAGTTGTGCCTTTAGCATGCTCGTTCGTCCTCTATCCAATACCTAGGGCAACATTTATTTTGGCATAATACATTGCAGGCACCCAAATTATGGCGATTGCTGTTATTTGGTTCCAGGGGCTGTAATTAAAGCTTGAGGAACGTCACCGCCAGGGACGGGACTTACTGGAGGAAGTTGGGGGCTGATCGAATGACTGCGTAAGAGCAGTTGAAGAGTCGTAAGCGCGGCTGTCTCGTAAGCGCAGCTGAAAGGGTCGACCTCGAGGTTGTGGCTGTGGACCACGGCGGCGTTTAGATGCAGAGGGATGGAGAGCGGACTCGTTTGGATAGCTGCGCTTCGGAGCATAATAATAAAGACGCCGCCGCCGACAGAAGAGCGTAAGGTGATAAGGACAATTTCAGATCATCAGGCACGACTTCAGGCAAGGCCCATTCTTGGCGACGTTTTCCACGTCCACGGTTCAATGCATGCACCTCTCCTGAAAAAGGTAAAGGCATTTAGAGTCGATTGAACTGAGACGTCTTCAACTACTGTGATCGGCAATTCTCAGACGGCTTGAGCAGATGTCGCCGCGTGCAGATCCTTATATCAAATAGCTCCTAACAATGAAGGAAGACTGCAACGAGAGCCTGAGTCATGTAAGTACAATTTACTTCTCAGCTGTATAGTATATCTAACGTTTCCGTTGTAGGCAAATCTGCTCATCACGCCTACTAAACCCGAAACAACATGACCGTCGTCGATACAATCGCCCTACAGTGGTTGAAGTCGCGGCTATACCATCCAAGCTCTGAAATAGAACCTAGCAGCGGCCGCGAGATCTACTATGATACTGGAAACCCGTGGAAGTAAAAGAAATCTCAACTATCAGCGAGAAAAGCCGCCACTTTTTACCGCTCCATTTCATTCTGATTTACCACCAGGAAGAACATGGATGGTATTCCCAGTTCCATCTCGCTGAAGGGCCCAAGTATCCATCATCAATTATAGAAGGACCTTACATCCCCTGCTAAATCGTCATTTCAGGATGAGGCAGGAGCGGTACAAAAAGTCACTATGGACTAATTCTAAGCCTTGGGGTCTTTTAAAACGCCCTGGCAGTTTTAACACGCTCTTCAATATGGGCCTCTCTTTCAAGAGTTGACAATGTCCTTGCAATTAGCCCAATCGACGTCAGCGTAGCATATGAGGGTCCTCTTGGTAGGCTCCCCCCTCCGAGCGTAATGCTGAGACGGCGGCGAACTGTGTGAGAGATAGGAGAGGACGCGTAAGGCAAGGAATACGTACCGCACACTTGAACGAACATGTCCCTTCTTCTCCTTCTTTTATCTACTCATCCACCTCCTGCAAGGTTCTTCCCATCTTATCGGCACTGGCGTCCTTGCTTTCCAAACCGTCTTGAACTTCCTTGAGCTTCAATGCGCTGATCGCGGCTCCACCAAGTGCCTTTGTGAGGACGTCCCCTCGCTGCTGAGCAGTGGGAACGTATTGGATTTCGATTTCGCCGAATCCCACTACATACGCTATTATGTCATCCGAGAGAGAAATTACTCAGCTCCAATTCCAAGCAGTATGCCTCTTCCTAGCATCGATAGTACTGGGTCTTCAGAAGCTTTTTTCACGTTTATCCAACAAGACCTTCAGTCAACCAGAGGTTCTTCCAATGATGTTTCGTGAAGCTTCCGGACAAGAGATTTTGAGTCTTATACGACTCTCATATGAACTTTGGGCGATGTAGCTGAGCACGAGAATAAAACGATCGGCTCACATCATCATTCACCAGGGCAAAGAGATAATGAGATACCACAACCATGTTCACCGATTGCCAATAACAATGAAGATGCAGAGAGGGGTGACGATTCCTCCGACGCAAGTGATGTGGATGTCGAAGAGCGTACTTCAACTGAAGTACCATGCCGGCGATGGTGGTTCCCAACATGCTCAAGTATCAAGAGGGGAGCCCTCAAGTGCGATAAGTGACATGAAATAGGTCATGAATAGGACGCTGAGGGGACACTGGACAGCACCATAGAAAGGAGAACAGACAGAATGGATGCTAGATTGGGGTAAATGGCGGAAAGCGATTTCCATATTTTACATCTGGACAAATTGTATATTCAAGACGATCACTTCGCATTGGAGGATGACGAAGAAGTCCGACGGACTTTTATACTACCGGACGGAGGTCTCGCAAAAGAAGTTACGGTTTCAGTACTTATTTATTATAAGCCCGTTTCAAATATAAAAGTTAAGACCTGACTTAGTTTTTTTAAGGTTTGTATGGGGAATTAGCTAACTTTTTAATATTGGCAGCTAGCTAAGAAAGGTGAAAAACGGGCAAAATTAGCTAGTAAGGTCAGTCTTAGATTCTTAGTTACGTGCCCTGCATAAATATGTCAAAACCACCAACCTCTCGATGCATATATCAACTTTTCCACTACTGAACGAAAGTCGTGTCACCCATTGATTACGTAATTTTATCCATCCAAACTGCAAGTTAAGACCAACAAGACAAGTCAAAACTAATAAGTTGCGACATGAATTTTATATTTGAAACGGGCTATTTTATATGGCCTTAACAGGGGTGCAAAAACTTCATGCTCGTGTACACAGATTACTTGCCGCCGACGCCAATCTTGACTCCCTACCGCTGAGAACTTCACTATGAAACGATTACGCGAACTACTTTGGATTATTAAAATGTAGATATATAAAGATGTAGATTTGTCTTTCCCTTCCACACACTCTTACTGGTTGACAACTGATACGAACTGCAGTTAACTATGGGCAGGGTTCTTGAGGGCCAAGATCTTGACTTCTCGCTCACGATCGTCCGCAGCTTTCTGAGCTCGCAGATCATCAAGATCTTGTGTCTAGGAGGAATTGGTCAGCGTCTGCGAGATGCTTGGCCGCGGCACGGCTTACCTTTTCAGCCACCTGGGCCGTCAACCCGGCCGCATGATCCCTTCGCTCCTCGAAATCATTCTCGGCATTCCTCAACTCGCCTTCAATCTTTTCATACCTCTCTTTCTCCTTTAAGAATCGCATCCTGGCTTTGTGTTCTTTGGTAGTCCATTTGGTAAGACGAAGCTGAGACTTGCGTTCAGCATTAGCGGCCTCCTTCTGAAGGCTGCAAAGGCGCTCGAGCTCCTTGATAGAGGCTTGAACGGCTTGTGCTTCAGTCTTAGCTTCCTTTTTGATGATCTTCGTCAAGCGACGAGCATCCTTCTTCTCTAAAGCCAAAGTTAGTCGATACCAATCAAGCAAAGATATTCATACTACGTACCCATGGTGGAAAGGCGATGAAGAGTGGCATCATCCAGAATTCTTTCTGAAAGTTCCGCACGAGTATGGATGTCACTACATTATGAGATTAGATTTGCACCCGGCGAATGAATGAAATAACTTACTCTCTGCCCAGGACCTCCTCAGGCTGAGTGCCGATGCTAGCGCCCGCACCCCTACCGAAAGCACCTTTTCGGCTTCCAACTGTTCCTCCATTGGCACCTCTCGACAAATTCCCGTTCCTTCCCAGAGTATTGGCTCGACTCATGACTGTACCGTTCCTACCGAGGACACCCGCTCTAGAATCCCTACCATCCTGCGGCTGATAATCACCCTGGCCTTCATTGATTGCCAGGAGTTGAGGCTGGGGACGATGACCAAAGGAGGATTGAGGACGAGGAGATAAAGTTCGTGCAGCACCTTGCTGATTGTCGGAAGGCTCCTCAAAGGTCGTGGCACGAGGTACAGGTCCGCCATCCTGCAAGGCGACTCCACTATTATGCCTCGAATTGCCTCCTTGAAGCTCTTGCTGACGCTGCTGAGAGATAAATTCACCAACAGCAAGTCCTCCGGCTGCAGCGCCAACTCCAGCAGCCCCAGCCTGGTCAAAGTGGCGGTTGCGTGCAGAGGCGGTCCTGGAAACAGGACGAGGAGGTTGATTATCATAGCCGTTAGGACCCATATCGGCAGCATAGGTGTTAGAATGGACGGAGCCAGCCTTGGAAGCTTCACGCCTAGGGCTCATGGGCTTCTGTGCAGCCTCGTTGTCAATGGAGGCGGCACGAGAAGGTGCACGTTTGTAACTGGGAGCCCGTGTAGATCCTGCAACCGACCTTCGCTTGGCAGATGCGCCATCGGGGAGTTGAGGCTCGTAAGTCGTGACGATAGGAACAGGTTTGACATAAGATCTAGAAGGGCGCAAATTCATGCTAACCACAACTGTCAGTACAAGACAACCAACCACCAGATTCAGAGGAACACTGACGCAGGTCTTTCAGTATCACCGTATGTCTCGTCTCTAAAGTCCTTGGGGTCCGCATTCAGAACAGATTCCAGCCCAGGGTTGGTACCGTTCTCACCACGGTTCACAGAGGTCCTATCTCCATCCTCAACGTAATCAGACGCTCCCTTACCTCCGTTAGTCTCTCCGTCTTCGAGGTCCCAAACTCCTTGTCCAGCCCCTGGTTTAATTCCATTGGCACGGGAGCTGCGGCGAGTGGTTCGGCTGGCTGGCCTCTCGTTGAGGTTGATACCCGCTGCCCTGTTGGCAAGTAGAGTATCATTCTCAGAGTTGGCCGGGACGATTGCCATGTTATTAGTCTCGGTCACTGGGGTTACGGGCTGGGGGGTAGCGGAGGTAATACTGGACGGTCGTTGTGCGGATGCGTCGAGGGCTCTATTAGAACGTCTATCCATTGGTTGTTCAGAGATCTGAGTTTCTTTGGCAGTGGTGGAAACGGCACCGAGATCCGGATTCGTTGCAGCAAGATCTCTTCGCAAGGTGGGTTCCGGGAATGTCAACGGTGGTGATGAGGCTTCGGCTGTCTCTTGAATGGAATGGCCAGGCGCTGAATCGCCTTGTGAAATGACAGCTGTCGATTGCAAGACAGGTGGCCCGGGACTCGTGGGAGACCACTGAGTATCAGAGAGCTCAGAAGTAGCGCCGGTTGATACAGGAGAAGTTTCTGCTGCCTGGACGGACTTGTCCTTGGCCTGTTCGTGGGTCGAAGTTGAGAGTGCACGCTCCGAGGGGAAGACTGCTTTGATCACTGGCCTAGTGAGAAGGCCGACGAGGCCTAGCTGTACTGCTTCGGACGCCGTGATGGGCTATGTGAAACGCGCGATGAGTTGTAGTAGACGTGGGATGTGTGGAAGATCGTTTGGGGTGGGGAACCGTGCGTTTTGAGATTGAAGGGGAGAGATGAAAAGATGTCAGAGTGGAGTTATATAGCAGGAGAGATATGACGACGAGATCAGCAAGGCGGCCCAGCGAGTAATATAATGACGTCAAGTTCCGAGATCACGTAACTTCCCGTCCAGCTAGCAGCCTCCGGGCACCGGCAGCTCGAATCGCCGACTGTGGCACCATCCAATTGCTCCCGTCTGAGGTCATACTTGTTGTGCCTTCTCGTTATTATTTAGCGGGAACAAGGCGGCGGATACCGATGTTGATCTCCTCTCTTCTTCTGTTGCCCAAGCTCAGCAGTTGACGGTCTTAGCATATCCGCTAAGAAAGCAGTCGATAGCACCTCGCCGCCTATCCCAATATGAATCACCTCCCACCCCTCATACAAAGAACTCTCGAGGGCCGAATCGTAAGCCTATCACGATATCAGTCCGACAGCTCACTCATTTTCCTACAGGATCCGCAATCTCAGCAGCTCGTCACTTCTTACACTCAAACCACATTCATTGTCCTTACCGTGAGTAACCTCCCGCAACAGACAGCCCACGAATGAGCACTTACTGTACAGCAAATTGCCAGGCGCTGTCGTTCGTCTTATCCTATCTTAGTGGCTCGGTCTTGCTGGGCGTGGAAAGTTTCGCAGCTGGTTTTGCTGTACTTATTATTGTAAGCTGGGACTTGTACCCACTCTGAAATCCTCAAGCTAACTATCAAATTAGGCTACAGTCCCCCCTTGGCCCTACCTCAAGCGCTATCCGGTCAAATTCCTCCCCGTTAGAAAGCTTCACGCGTTATAATCTTCTCTGCTGCTCTCTTTTTGTCTCGTCACAGTTGTACATTAGCATTACCATATGCACTATTCAAACAGGAATGTTTGACAAGCTAATGCATCAGAAAATATGGCATCAGCGGTATTCCAGGCTCAAGATGACAGATGATCTCCATCTTTGGTTTGCTACTTCTCACAACGCCAAAATAAAGGCCGAAACGACACATATTCACACATGCGCGAGCGAAACAGGTAGATAAAGTAAGGTACGGTACAAAAAGTTGCTAGGTGTCTTATTTTAAGGTCCACGTTCGCCAGGGACGAACTTCATTGACCTGTCTGATCGCCGATCTAATGCCTTCTTGGCCTGGAGTGCAGTGAGAGCCGCTGCGTTTCCCGTAAGCGACTACTTGCACTGAGTGACTAGAAATCCTCGTGGCAACTTACCACCGACACCACTCCCATCCTTGGCCAGTCCCAACTTCACCCTTGCCGCACTCTTCTCACCGAGAATAGCCTTCAATGCGGCCATCACCCTCTCACTAAACATGGGTAAGAACTCGGCAACACTGCCATCCACACCAACATCCACACCCTTGTCTTCCTCACCCTCTGGAGCCTTGTCATTGCCTGTATGAAGGACAACAGCTGCAATAGCGCAGGCGGCAAGCTTGCAAGCTCGGTCGGAAACCAATCGTACCGCCCACTGAACAATCTCGGGACACTTATCCGTAACGTGCTTTGGGTCAACCTTGAGTTCCTTGACGATTAACTTTTTTACCTCCTCGGGAGAAGAGATTCCTTCAATACCAGAGACGAAAGAAGTGTCGAAGCCATAATGCGTGTTGATAATCTCACTGGAGTGACCCCCGAAGAGGAGAGAGGAATCAATCATGTAGAGAAGCATGTTACGAGTGATTTCACCTAGGTCTGTTGACAATGTCAGCGGCCTAAAAAGGACGACGTTTTATTTGAAACATGGGCTTACACATGCCAGACACCAGTTTCTCGAAAGCTTGCTTCCGCCTGCATGATGTAAAGTGATTAGCATAATCTTTTTGACTTGAAAAAATGGCCCAACTCACGGGTTTATGCTTTCTCGGTCCAGTTTATTATCAAAAAGGGAGATAGGTAGGCACTGCCTCTGCTTTGTGTCAACCCCTAGTCTATTGATCACAAGGGCACTACACAGACCTTGTTGTCAAACGCTCCCCATTCCATGTTGACGACCATAAATTCTCCAGCATGCTCGCCGCCCTCTTCGGCGTCCTCAATTTTTTCTTTGCCCAACTTGCTGATGGTTCGTGTCTTGTCGATATAGGCACCATTTGTACCAGTGCCAAAAATGGCACCGATGAGAGCAGGACCACTCTGATATGAGCGGGAAAGAAGGGTGCCCACAGTCTGTACGATGTATTGTGAGCTGAAGTTATGGAAGGAAAGATGGTACTTACGTCATTAACCAATGCACTGCATCGGACATGCATGTGCTTGCGGTCGAAAGCGTCTTGTAAAAGACGAACGACATCGTGGCCGATAGCGTTCTTCGTGTTGAAGCCCTTGGTCCATGTAAGTAATTTGCCCGCGTCAATAGCAGTTTGTTCCACAGGGAAACTGCGATGTGCATCAGCTTGAGATAAGGTTCCTCGGCGGACGCAACGCACCTAAAGGTAAACCCAAGATGCATTGGCTCGCCGGTGGCGGGTATAGCAATATCTTCGTGACTCTCAACTTCGGTAAGGAAGTTATCGACAGATTCTGCAATGTAATCTGCAACTCTCCACCATTAGATACTCTGATTCAGAAATTACACCTAAACATTTACTCACCAAAGAGCACCCGCGCCTGGCCCGTTTTAAGCTCCTCTGATACTTTATACTTTTGCTGTTTGATCTTGAATTGGTTGTGGCCTTGCAGAAGAATCAAACAGACGCGTCTATTATTGAACGGGCATCAGGAGAAATTCAGTTAATCAGCCTCCGTCCACGATCGGCCTTCCAACAGCATCACGAAAAGGGACGATGATTGGCGTGATTCAAAAAAGCCATGTACTGCAATGACTTACAAATTGGTGCCTCCCAGATCCAAAGCCAAGAATACGCTGCCAAAAAAACATCAGCTGATCATTCTATAGCGAGCAAACTTTTTTTTTCCAACATGAAAAGCGAAAGTTTCTTGTCTCCATTCCCTAATCGCCGTAGTAACGCTAAAGACTCACCCTTCCTCAGTACCATCTGGAACGCCAGTAACGAAAGTAGGAATCATAGCCATGTCTTTTCCATAGCTCGCAAGACCTTCCTCCATCTCCTTACGGAAGTGCTTGACGATATCGACGAGCTTCGCATCGTCCAAGATGAAATAAGGTTCAAATTGCTTGCAAACTTCGGGGAGGGTCATAGTGGCGTTATTTCGAGGCTCTGGTGGATGGTATAGAAATCGAGATGCGTATGTGGGTTTGTTGAAGATGACAGTTGAGATGAGCTACGGGATCCACAAAGGAAGAGATGTAGACAAGATATGTGACAAGATGAAGTGAAAGATATACAGTGATAGAGGGTTTTTGGAGGCTGTGGTTGAGGGAATGGAGGCGAGAATGGCGAGGATGTATGGAGCGAAGGCGGAATTGCGGATATAGAGACGTGTGTAACAAAACCAAGAGCAAAGAATCGATGGAAAGAGTCGGGCGCCAGCGAGAGGAGAAACGGGACCAGGGTATCGGTCCAAAGGGACTTCTGCCAAAGCTGATGACGTCCACAGGGCCCGCCACGTGCGGAAATCCCCTTTCCCGCCTGCTGGAACAGCAACATCACCGAGTCCGTCCGGTTTCTTCCACGTGTACGCCGGCGGCAATGGCTGTGTGGCAGTTATAGGCCAAAAAATGTTAATTAATTAGTAACTAAGAAATAAAATTAATATTGCAGCTCATTAATTACCGGCTTCTCCGTCATCCAACTCCCATCACCACCATCGCCATCAGCGCAGTATAAAACTACATCGACATGCATACCTGTTCTTTCGTCGTTGCCGGTTGAATAATGTTGCCAAGATCCGCAGTGACTTATTGCTTGTCCATGTATCTCCCCTTGACCATTCATATTTATACGCATGCAATGACTACATCATTAAATAAAAATTCCCAAGAAAGAAAGTTATTAATACACAGCGTTTCGGACCACCTCACAATCCGGAATGAATAATGTAAAGTCGAAAATTAGTTCTTTCAAGTTGTTCTCCCTTGCGAGACGAGTTGCTCTCAATATCCTCATCGTTATCCCTTCTACCACCAAACGTCCATCGGCATACCGCTGCTCTGTGCCTGTTGGTCTTCAGTCCGCAGGGACGGATCAACTAGCCTACTGTCAACGTCCTGAGGCATGAAAAACTGTTCAAGTCCCACGTAGGGTGCTGTGTCGGTCGGAGCAGCCGATCCACCGAGGGACTGACCGTCCAAGAACCTTGGATATACATGAGTTACAATGCACATGTGAAAGGGACAGGCAAAGCTCACAAGGGTAACTGGTCGTTTTCTCCAAGTGGAATTCCTGCCTTTTCCATTGTCTCATGTGCGAACAAGGAATCGAATTCGAATAATTCAACTGACGAGGGGGAGTCGTTGATAATCTGGTTAGTTGCATTTAGCAGCATTGAAGAATTGGGTGATATATGCGCCTGAGCGGAGTTTACGTTGGCTCCTGCAGCAACTGAAGTAGCAGGGCTGGCTGCGGGGTAGAAAGAGGGATTGACCAGCTGCGAAGGAGAGAATGCAGTGATTCCAGAAGCGCCTGATGCGTCACCTGTCTTACCGGGATGTCCCCCAGGTAAAGGAACATTGAGTCTGTTGGGGGAAGATATCACGCTCGGAGCCGGTATTACCTTTTGTCGACGAGCTTTTCGAAGGATAAGTCGAAGAGAGCGGGCGTAGCGACCAGCAGGAACTAAAAAGGCGTCATTTCAGACGCATATGACAGATTTGATCGATTGACTAACTCTCTGATAATATGCAAGCAAGCTCTTCGATATCTTTTGCTGTTTTCTTCAGATTCAACTCATAGGGAAACAGTCTAGCGATACGTATTAAAAAAGAGGCTGCAAAGGCAGCGCAGACGTCTATTGATCCCGTTAGTCCAGTTCAACTTACCCCCTAACCTCGTGACTCACGAGTGTAATGCACTGCGTAGCGCAAACCATTGCGATACTAAAACAATCAGACATAAAGTATAGTTCCTAAAAGTCGGCACACATACGTTTTCGCCATGTAAACAAATATCTAGACACTTTTGAGCATTTCTCATAGCCCGAATGGCCAAAGCTCGCTTTTCTTCGGGCATACCAACAACGTCAGACGGTTCTTTGATTCCCCGGAGTAATTGGGAATTAACGAAAAGCCTGCAGCTCTTTCTTAGCGTCCAAGAGAGAACCTTACGAAAACTATAACCTACTCGGCATATTGACGCTGAATTATGAGAGACTCTCGGAAAAAGTCGCCCTTGCTCTTTGCAAAACGATCGGCTGTGCGCAATAAACGATCAGCGTCAAGAGTACGGTGACGGTCCTTGCTACGCACTCAGGATCCTATCCCAATACCTCTCCCATGCGTCAAAGTCTTGATTTGCTTGTTTCAACCTGCGCAATGTACTCTCGGCAATGGGAAGATCTGGCGCTGCAGTGAGCTCAATATGCAAGGGGGCTGCAAAAACCATCAGCGATATCAAGCAGAAGCAGGACCGCGCTGCACTTACAGCGCAGTGCAGTCAATTCGACTGTTGAAACAAGTCTCGCATCAGAGGTAATGGATAGTGGATGATCGAGAAGACGTCTGCATTGGTGGATAGTTTCGTCTTCCCTTATGATTGCAGGTCGTCCTGAACCGTATGCCATCCTAGAAGCTCGTCAGTAAATATAGTACATTCCAAGGGCGAAGCAATAGCCGTACTGATGTTCCATCAAATATAACTGAAACTCAGGTCAGCGAGCATCATGACTACAAGGAAACGACACTCACCCCAAACCAGACTCTTGAGTGTACCACTAATGTCCTCTCCTGCTCCAACTCCTCCTTCGATTTTCCCTTCCCCATACCTGTCCTCAAAAGATGGATAAAAGATCTATTGATCCCCATGTCAACTGCCATCCTTACGGCATGACCTCCAGGTAACCATCCATTATCTTGAAAAGCAGAAACAAGGATCATGCTCTGGACGGCTTCGATACGGTGCACAGGATGGAAGAGGGTGCCTTTTGCTATGTGAGGAGTACATCAGCCCTAGAGTTTCCCTTGCTTTGTCAAATACGTACCTAGGCGTTCAGCATGGGCGAGACAAGCCTTTTGAACTTCACTATGTGGACCTGAAAAATTGATCAGCAAAAGAACGGTAAGAAAATCGTAAATGCGGACGTACCACCACCATCCCTGACTCTAGCTCCCACCCAGACAATTGCAGTTATGGAGAATGGAGAGCGAACACGGAGACTATCCGGCCCTCTTTAGCGTGTATTCCTTCAATCCGTGAGAATTGACACTCACGATTCCCAAGTATCGACTGCAGGGTCGTAACACGGGATAAAATTAGACGATCCGGAATAGAAGCTAAAGAAAGGCTCTAGTTAGCGGCCCTCAAAAAAAGTATAAAAAAAAAGCCTACACTTTCATCAACTCTCTACCCTCTTCCTCGGTGACATAGCCGGCAGTGACTACGTCCGGATAAGCATGTTGATGTAATCTTTTCGCAATTGGCCATAGGCCTGGCAGGATAGCCCTCGGAGGAAGATTTTGTGTCTCTATCACTGTTGGGCCTAGGGGAGGCGGTGATGCAGGAGGTGGGGACGCCAATCTTGCTTTCTTGGATGATCCTTCGTTATTATCTAATGACGGGCCCCTTTCCATATCCGCCGCTCCTCGCTTTCCAGATCCAGGATCAGCAGGTGTTGGCGCCTTGCCTGTCGTTTGAGCAGCCTGCTCTTCCCTTGCACGCTCGACAGCAGCCTCTACCAGTCCCGCCATGTTGGACATCTCTCCCAATGGATTGATGATTTCCTCGGCGCCAAAGATGTCAGGTGGGCCCATGGAGCCCGCACGAGACGGAGGGAGGGACATGTGGCGTGTGGGGTGTTTGGGACCCTCATTTCGGCTTGGAGCAGGCGAATGCCATGCAGCATTATTGGTAGGGATCGCAGAAACATTTTGTCGTCGTGATGCTTCATCAAGCGCCGGAGGGAAGCGCGGTGGAGCTGGGCTATCCGAATTTTGAGTCGTATGAGTCAATCCGATAGGCTGGACTCGAGAGTTTGATGTGTACGGACGAAATGGGTCGGCTGAATTTTGATGGTGAACGAACCCTGTGGAAGTGGGTGGACCCATGTAGGTACTTGCTGGAGTACCTACTGATGAATGGCGGAAATGTGCAGTTGGATCGACAGTGCCCGAAGGTACTGAAGGAGAAAGAGAGGAGTTCAAAACTAAGCTGGACACCGTTCCAGGGATATGTATACCACCCATAGGGGGCGCATAATCAGGAGTGGTGGTGCTCACACCCACAGGTGTCTGGCCCGACGCATTCGATGCACCAGAGGAAATACCGGCACGGAGAGTGGTGACCAAGTCGGAAAGTGTATTTTGGATTGAAGACACCTGGCTCTCTAACGATCGTATGCGACTACAGCGACAGTCAGATCCTGTGGATGAACCTTTAAATGATTCCACATACTCTTCTCCAGGCTCCCCTCCAATGGTCGATTTACCAGGTTTCTCCATGATACATTCCAAACCGCTGTTCCTGCAACGTTTACATGGTGGCTCATCGGCTCCTACACAGCGCATCTTCATTCGCCGACAGTTGTTCTGCGGTAAAATTAGCATCATGGAATGGCCGTCAAACGTATCAACCTACACAAGCTCCTATTGGTTACTGGTCAGCAACGCAGGAGAAGTCAGTTTCGTAAAAAGACTCACTATTCACCCGATTGATCGTGCCCCTTTTCTCTTTGCCATCCTTGCCGTCGTCCTTACCCTTGCCATTTCGCCCACTCTCTTTTCTTGTGTCGAAATCCGTCTCGTCGTGGGAATAGTCCCCGTCGTTGTCCGTGTCTGGCTTCATGGGGATGGTAGCGCCAACGACTGGTTGACAATACGTCCGAATGTTCTATAACTGGAACAGTATGAGTTGAGTGGGATGGGCTGAATGGAAAGAGCTGAGATGGACAATCTTTCGTTTCAAAATTTTTGATATCCGGGCCTGGAGGAGCTATTACTGGATTGAAAGATGGATGGCGAATATTGATAATTGATGAATGGGACTTGAAATCTGCGCCACCAAACACAAAAAGGTGAGTATAAAAAGCACTACTAAATTAGGCTATCGATGATAAGGTGTACGTATAGCCTGGCGGCGTGACTGACGATTGCTGAAGTCACGGGGGATGAAGATGGGTCGAATAGAGTAAAAAGGAAAGGAGGCGTGGATGATAGGAAAGAGGCCCGTGCAGGAAGTATAGGCAGAAGAGGAAAAGCTATCAGTGGCTCGAATGGGGTGGGGGGGGGACGCTGGAACGAATGTGGGGAAGGTTGTTGCGGCCAGTGGTTAGCGACTGGCGGCGTAACTTTGCTGCTTCCAACGCATCCCAGCGAATCACAGCCGCCACTGACCCTGTTCTTCTAGGCTGCTTTCGGTCCGAAGCTCCGAATCCGAACCACTATCCCCTCATCCGTTAGGCCCGCCAGGTACCTGACACCTGTCGGGAGTTAGGCCCACGACGACCTGCCTACGCGTTTTGAGCCAGATCACACCAGTCGCGTCAACCGCAAGGACATTAATTCCAACAGCCACGCACGAACCCGAAACACGTCCGCCGGTCTCGTGTTCCAGTCTTTCATCCTATTCCTCCCACTGGCGCTCCATATATTCTTCCCCCCACCAAATTCATAATCTACCAATATGCCGCTCCAACGGTTGGAGCTCTACAACTTCAAGTCGTATCGAGAAAAACAGGTATTTATGACATCTCTTCGGGGTCGTTTTCCGAACGCTGATCGGCTCTCGTAATCAGGTCATCTCGTTTGGCGATGTTCCCTTCGTCTCTATCATAGGTCCAAACGGTGCTGGCAAGTCCAATTTGATGGATGCCATCTCTTTTGTTCTAGGAGTCAAATCAGCGCAGCTCCGATCAACCCAGCTTAAAGATTTGATCTATCGTGGGAGGAGAGCTGCAACTCAGGAAGCCGAGAGTGAAACCCAGACACAGAGTGAAAGTGGGGACAATTCAAGCGATGCAAGGTCTGCCTGGGTAATGGCAGTTTATATGGACGATGCTGGTAAAGAATGGACCTTTCGCCGCAGGTTCGTCGCCTTTTTTAATTATTAAATGGCCTTGGCAGATTGACGAATATGTGCAGTGTGTCTATGTCGGGTTCCTCCTCGTATTTTCTGGATGGAAGGTCTGTTGCTTGGAAAGACTACAATGCTCAACTTGCCAAATTCAATATCCTTGTTAAGGCAAAAAACTTTTTGGTATTCCAAGGTGATGTTGAAGGAGTGGCTAGTCAGGACAGTAAAGCTCTTGCTCGCTTGATTGACCGGATAAGCGGGTAAGTAAAATTCCAAAGCAGTGGAAATACAGCCACCAAGTATATGTGCTCAATAACGATCAGTTCCCTTGACTTGGCGCCGTCTTATGAAGCTGCTAAGGCTGCCCAGGAAAAGGCCACGGAGGCGTCCTCAACGAATTATGCGAAGAAAAGGAGCATGCTCACTGAAGCCAAACATTTTAGAGAGCAACAAGAGGAGATCAAACAATGGGAAAGGCTTAACGACTCCAAGGTGAGCGTGTACTATGCTCACTGTTAGCGCGGGACTAACGCGTGGTATAGGACGCCTTGACACAACGCCTCATATTGTGGAAATTATATCACCTTGCCAACAAGATTAGCCAGTCTACCCAGAAGGTCGAGGAAGCAAACGATCGCCTAGCTGAATTCAGAGCCGCCAGTGTAAGCATTTCAAGTGTCAATTATCATGAATGGGCACTGACGGCCATGTAGAGTGAAGCCGACAGCAATTTGTCTGATGTCAAGAGAGAGCAAGCCAAAGCACAGTTGAATGTCAAGAAACGCGAAGCAAATCTCAAGAAAGCGGAAAAGGTTTTTGAAGACAAAGTGCGTTTACAGATCAACGTCCACCGTTCGCGGCTGATTCTCGAAACAGAAACCCGAGCTAGTGGCCATAGATACCCAGA
>NC_009178.1:862479-884979 GCF_000149385.1 Cryptococcus deneoformans B-3501A
TGTTTTGGTGCTCAGCGACATCTCCCAATGTTCTTGGGAGGTGTTCGCCCAAGGCTCGCGTGAGTGTCATATGCGACTCGAAGTCTTTTCCGCCGGAATCTCTGAAAAGGTTACTGGAGAGATCTCTGATGGCCTGCAGATCTCGCTAAATAAGCGCAATAAATGTTTCGGGCGACCCTTCGGACGGGGTTATTGATGGCGGATAAAGATATTCCCCAAGTAACGCTTATGAGAAAGCGTCCCGGGGACAAGAGGTTGCTCTGAACTCTGCTGGAGGCATTCATGGGGCTACAAATGTTGGAGTCGGTCATGCGAAGAGAATGGGGTAATGGTGCGCACGCGGTAGGCCAGAAAGCCGTTGGGAAAGGAGGCATACTAATTGGGGTTTGGAGATGAGTAAGACGTAAGGGTGGTATCTCAGTGAATGGGAGCAGTGAATAACTCACCTTCACTTTAGCTGTAGGTGTAATTCGGAAAAAGGAGGCAAGGGCAAACAAATGAAGAACGACATGGCTGGCTTTTATCCGCCATTGCGGTCACGCAAGGGGGATGTGCAGATGCCAGTAATTATATATCATAGTAAGTGCCCGAATGGATATTATAGAAGGCGCAAAAAAATTCCCCAGGCCCGCTGGAAGCCATAGGAAGCTGCGTGCATTGAATAAGGGTGAATGAACATGTTAATTATCGGACGCGACGCGACAAAGTAATTCTGCAGCAGCAGTAGCAGCAGTGCTGTCTGTGGTCACGTGGCCGGCGCGTGGCAAGCAATAATGAAGTGCACAATGACGTGGCATTTTGTGGTTCGACCTTTTATTTTTTACTTGCAATTTGCTGTGAATGACAGCAGACGGCCAGAACGAAATTCTTGGATTCTTTTCCTTTCTCTTCTCTTCATTCGTTCTTTATTCAGGTTTTCTATTATTATAATCAACAGACTGCAAGCGCTTACAATAATCGGTGAGTGTTCCTTCTGTCTGTTCAACTCCTGCATTATGCCTCCCGACATTCTCCACTATCCACCTATGAAGATCATATCCTGAGTATTATAGGAAGTGCCATCTGAATAGCAATCCCCTAACAAGGGGTTAGCTCTGCTGTTTCCAGGTTCTCTGATACCTTTATCTCCCTACCAGCTTGTTATATATAGCACAAGGCTAGAAAGCTGACGATGGTTTGATAGTTTTAAAATCTCCTGAACATTGTTCAGCTGTTGAAGCGCCGAAAAAGGTTCAATCTGCCTTGCCTTGTTACTTAGATATTAGATTGTGAACCATTATTATGTATCTGTTATTCAACTGTCGCTCGTGTTCTTATCAGAACTTTCCAATTCCATGCCAAGGGTCACCGGTTGAATTGCGCACATTGTAGTACCACAAATGTGGTACATTTACTACGGTACAGCTGGTGGCTGGGTCACGAACTACTATATGGTATATGACCATGATATACGATTTGTATCGAACATTACTGACTTTTTGAACGTCTGGGCAAGATGCTTAATGATCTATTGCTGTGCTGTGGGTGCATTGGACGCATTGTTCGGGCTGCTTCGGTAAACTTGACATTAACATCAGTCAGCGATTGATATCAGTCAGCCATGAACGCGAGCTCCGTACCGCTCTGTATATATAAAACAAAAGAGATGAACGGATGAACCTCCACATGTGGTCACAATTTTGAGCTCTCTTCGCTCCATTTATTTACCATTAATTGGCTATTTATCAGTGTCATTTTATATCAACAATACAATAATCGTGTACAGAGTCTCATATATCGTCAACGATCTGACCAGCTTAACCACCGTCCATAAAGCAAAGCATGGCTCAAACATCTGGGAAGAACCTCTGGGTAGCCGCTTCTGACGGCGATATCGAGCGAGTCAAAGTAAGTAATCATGCATTCTCAATTAACCTGTTCTCTTGCTGAGCGTAGCTCGTCAGTACTTGATCGAGCAGGAAAATTGCACCGCTAACGACAAAGATGCCAATTCATACACTCCTCTGTATGCTACTTCCCCTGTGTATGTCTTGTACATCTGCTAACCGCGACACTCCAGTCACGCAGCTGCCTCTTACGCTCACATCGATCTTCTCTCCTACCTCCTGTCAATCGGCGGTGACCCCAATCTCACGGACGACGACGGAGAAACACCTCTATATGTTGTTGAAAACATTGAAGTTGCCAAATTTCTTATTGACAGCGGTGCCGACCCCAAATGGAAGAATCAAGAGGGTTTAACAGCTGCCGAGCAGCTGGAGGAAGACCATCCAGAGGTGGCAGCGTTCCTCCGAGGGTTGACAGGCGAAGCGGCGCCCACAAGACCCGAGGCAATGGTTGATGAAAGGGAGGCTGTGGATGGAGATATCTCCAATGGTCAAATATCTCAGCTCGCTTTGGATAACTATACGTCAACGCAAACTGTTGCTTTACTTCAAGAGGCACAACGGATCATGGAAGAATGTGCCAGAGATGGTGTGGAGCCGGATGAACGGCTGAGGGAGGTTGTAGAGCGGGCAGTAAGGGATGGATTGGCTTTTGGAAGGGAAGCCGGGGAAGATGAAGCTCCGGCACCAGCGGGAGGCGACCAGCAAAAGCGGGCTAGAGAGGATTGAGCACTTGAGATAGGCGTCTGTCTGGTTGCATGTGTTTTGCTTCGGGCTTGCATTTATTTACCATGTATCTGTATATGACTATCAAAGCCACAAGTCGCCATAGTTTCGCCCCTTGGCACAGATTTCAACTTTATCATATACATGCAAGTTATGCGGCAAAACGATTTTTGACAAAGATCTATACACAACTTTCCGTAGTAGTAAAACCACGTCGTTTGAACTGTTTTCCTTCATTTATCAAGACCTTATTCAATGCAATCCCCTTCCTAAACCACTTGAATCTCCTCGAGGAGAGATTCTAATGCCTCAACAACCTCCTCAGGACAAGTAACATGCCACCCGGCAAGAGTCCTCTTTGCGGGAGGGCCCACAGTGGTAGCAAACACGCCCTTGGTTCGAATACTCAATTCAACATCGGGGAGCTCTGCGACTTCCTCAGGCTCCAGAGCTGAGGTCACAGCGACAGGAGGCTTCATAACGACTGGATTGTTGTCAACCACGCCGCCGGGAGGGAAGACGGTTCTCAAAGCTCGGAACATGTCCTCATCAGTCTGAAAAACAAGCCAAGATTAGTAACAAGACAAGAATACGATAGCAAAACCCGATCCTCACCTTGTCGTCGCCAGCACAGAAAATCAAGTCAACATCCGGGTTCTCATACATCAACCTCCTGACAATCTCGCCCTTGTTGACAGCGAGCGGACGGACTTCAAGGTTCTTCTTGCCAACAAGAACTGCATGCAAATGGTGAGCTTTGCGCCCCGTTTTCGTTCTCCGAGTAGCGATATGAACACACCTTCTATGGGTCGTCGAGGAGCAAGGGAGCTCTCTAAAAGATCCAAAGCTTGCTTGCACTGGAATTCTCCAAAGTCGGGATCAGAATTTCTGTAGTGCCAAGTAATTGAAGCTTTTTTGACCTCGATCGTGCTGCCTGTCGTCCTCTACGCCCCGTCAGTACCGCAATCACGCTACAAGATGGGAGCCAAAAAAGAAAAAAAAAAAAAAACTTACCTCGGTATAATACTTGAAAATTTCCTCTACCTCGCTCATCCAGCTCATATCCAACGCTTCAGTCATATTGATGAAATCTTCCTCCCCTGGCTGCTTGACGAAGCTTCCATGCTCCGCCGACAGGCCGAGCCTATCTAGATGTCCCCAGTGTTCTTCGAGGAAATCCCCATCTCGACCAGATATGAGGTAGACGATATTCTTAGGGTCCTTACAAAGTGCCGCAATGGCGTTACGCGTTCTTTCCGTTGGGACTGCATGTGCAGGTACCTTGACGATAGGAGTGAGTGTACCGTCATAGTCAAAGAGAAGAAGTCGCTTGTTAGCCTTCTTGTAGGCATCAGCGAATTGAGCGGTATCCAACGCTGGAGTGTGATGAGCAGTATGCTCTCCGCCAACATTCTCCAAGAGCTGTTTGAGGATAGTGGCCGCCCATGTGTGAGAGGTGTGCGCGAGGACGCCCTCAAGCAAGTTGGCGTGCCTTTCAGCCTTCTCTTCCTCGCGCATGGTCAAACCCTTGTTGATGGCTTGAGCAACGCCCAAGAGGTCATGAGGGTTGATCTGTAGAGCAGAAGCAAATGATGGAGCGGTACCCATGAACTCGGAAAGGACGAGAGGGGATTTCGAAGTCTTGTCTTGACAAAGAATGAACTCCATAGAAGTAGTATTCATACCATCGCGAAGGGAAGTGATGAGAGCGAGATCGGCGCATGAAAGAAGACCGAAATACTCGTCTTTTTCAAGCGCTTGATGGCTACAGACTGTTAGCTCGGATCAGACGCACCGTGAAAAATTGACTCACTAGTGGTGAACGGGTGTGAAGTCCAAAGACCCATAAGTGCCATTGATATGGCTCACCAGCTCTGCAGTCATTCTTTCCAACTTGGGACTCTCTGACAAAGCCGGAGTCGTTACCTGAATCAAGACGACCTTGCCTCGCCATTCAGGGTAGACTTGCAAGAACTTTTCAAACGCCTGAAGTTTATTGTACACACCCTTAGCGACGTCAAGCTTTTCCCTGCCGACGATGATCTTCTTGTCCTTGTACAGGTCTCGAAGAGCCTGCATTTTAGGAAGAACCCCGGGCTGGGCGCGATCGTGCACAACGCGCTTGATGTCGATGCCAATAGGGCAGTAGCCGACGGCGGTCACTTGGCCGTTGGCGTCCACACCGCCCGGTGTCGATTCGTACCCACATACTCGGATACAGGTAGAGACGAAGTGACGGGAGTAAGAGTATGTTTGGAAAGATACAAGGTTGGCTCCCAACATACCGTCAAGAATCTCTCTCCTCTCTGGAAACATGTCAGCCGTAAAACCTTGTCACCGCTGAAGATTACTTACTAGGGAGGCACCTGAAAATTTCCGAGCTTGGCCAAGGGGTGTGCATGAACATGCCAATCATGATCTCGTTTTGCAGACCGTGTTCCATTGTCCCGAGGTGGTTGCCCAAGGCAGTACCCACGTGATTCATGAACGCGCCGATCTTTTCGCCCTTGGCTTTTTCCGGCGTAGGCGTCTGTTGATTGCTCTCCCAGTCAAAGCCCTTGCGTTGAGCATGGTGTAAAGAAGGAGACGGGTGGGCAGTACCCCATCCGGCATTGGGGTGGAAGACTTGCCCAAGAGACTCGCGAATCATCTTGGGTGCAAGTAGTAGATGGTAATCATGGCAAATGATAAGATCACCCGGCTTGTAAATCTGGGCCACACGCTGAGCGAACATTTGATTGGTCTTTTGATAAGCGAGCCAAGAAGGGTCAGGGGAGGGGACGGTGGCAGTAGAGTCGAGCCATAAAAGGTAATGGAAGAGCGGCCAAAGAGCTGCAGAACGTTAGTTAAGATATCGGCATGATCGCCAAGATATACGCACTCTTTTTGCAGAACCCTTCGTAATGGCCCTTGCTGACATCAGGGGGTAGGAAGACCGGAACATACTTGAGCTTGTCTGTAGGATCGAATTTGGATTCTGCTTCAGCAAACCTGTCCAACTCGGAAGCAATCTCTTTCTGATCCGCCTCGTTGAATTCTCCACCAAAGACCATCAACGATCCCTGCTGAGGCGGGGGTTGGGGTTGGGGAGTGGCGTCACCGGCTCCCCCAGAGAAAGGAGCAAGGAGATTGCTTGCTATGGACGAGAAGGTAGCCTGGGATGGCTGTTGCGGGCTTTGGGTGTTGTCGGGCTGTATGAGCACCTCGCCGGTCCACGCGACGAGCAACTGGTCGTGGGTTTCGGACAGGCTCTTGATACCGCTGACCAGGGCTGGGTGGGCAGTCCTCGCATGGATACGCCATTTGGCGTCGGCGCTTTCCACCGTCGTCTCGGCGTCTTCGGGCTTGAACTCGGGTGTCATGGGCGGAGAAAGGAAGCCGCTTCCCGCGGACTCGAGGGCATCGGCAGGGACGATCCGGACAATCTCCACTGGGAGATGGTGCATGACGTGGATGATGCGCCCCGAGAGCGGGAGTCCTTTCTCCTTGTGGGAGGCTTCAAGCCTGGCCACTTGGGCCTTGAGATCGGGGAGAGAGGGGGGGATGTCGGGCGTGGGGTCAGGGTGCATTGAGTCCATGATGGCAGGGCGGAAGCGGCTGGAGCGAGGGTTTATATGGTGTGGATACTGTGGCAGACGGGAAAACGGGTTGAGAATAAACACAAGTCAGCTTCTGAACTGGGGCGAGGTCCAGCGGCGGAGAAACGTGGCCGTGGGAGGGGAAGGAAGGAAGGAAGGAGGCAAGAGACTAGTGAACGGACTCACGCGTGATTGAGTGCGGTTGAGTCAGCTGAAAGGAAGGAAGCAAATAAAAGGAGGAAGGAAGATGAAAGAAGGAGCTGGAATCAACCACGATAGAACGCAAGGCAGATTCACATCTGGCTGCAGTGCATTCGCTGGAACAGGCTCAGAGTTTCAGGGGTCCTATGACGCTCCGCCAGTCTAGGTCCTTCCACGGACATCGCCGCCGCCTGGCATGACGCCGCGTCATTTTTATTACTGTCCATCTTCGTGGCCAGCCCCGGTTCCTGAGCGTCGTCTGTCTCGTGATGGTGTGGTACGTAATGCCTCTTGGCTTCCTGCTTTTTTAGTGTGAGACGGTCTTGCCATGCATCCGTTATCTGGCTAAGAGGGATTATAACCACAAGCCATACACATACTGTATCAAGTGTAGCAAAAATCGTACAGTTCGGTATATATCAAGATCATGCATTATAATAATATGCCTACTCATCAATCTATTTGCTCTACTGAGATGTTTGTAGTTGTAGTTGTACAACACCCAACAAAAAATTTGTTTCACGCCCGCAACATTAATGGCTTCTTTTGTGCCTCTTCACCCCAGGCTTCTCTAATCATCTAGCTCTTACGCGCCTTCTGCGCTATCGGTCCGGGTATCTCCACTTCTGCCTTTCCAGCATCATCATCATCTTGCATCCTGCTTTTCTACCGTAAAACCATGGGCGATCAACGTGGGAGATGTTGACACCGGAGTGGTCGATCTACCCTCAATCCCCGCTTCGTCGCCTGGCCGCTGCTTCTCGGCTTCCCTAGCGCGACGTCGTTTGGCAATAGGGTTGAGAATGAAGTAAAGGACGACTATTATGCCATCAAGCACGACGACAAGAGCATAAGACACCTATATAACATATTAGTGAATCGGTGGCAGGATGAAGAAAAGGGCAGATGGAAGACTTGCAAAACCAGCGATATCAAGGTCTTTCCGGAAAAGCAAGCTCAGAAAAGAAAAAACCCCTCCCAGAATATCGATAGCCATGAATAGCATCGAAATGCCAATAACTTCACGATACTTGTAGATCTCCCAATATTGTGGCCTTTCAACTATCCGTCAGCAGAGTCTCACAGGGAGCACAGTGTTGGATGACTCACAGTAGCCCAACGGCCAAAAGGACAGCAGAGAGATACCCATACATCAAGACTGGCCATTCCACTCCGTTTCGTTGTCCCGCCTGATACCGACCCACCGAATATCAGCAATTCAATCAAACGAGCGGATTGATCGGTAAAACCTCACCCAGAGTGCATACACGCTACCGACCTCGAACCCGGCAAAGATACCACAAAGGACGATGAATATTGCCCACACGGATTTGACCGAGTAGCCTCTGTCATAGTGCAGACACTGACACCAAGAGACGGTAGCTAGCGCTGCGAAGACTTGCGGCTGAACTTGTAATGGAATAGAAAAGTTTTGAGCGACGATGTAAGCACCGTGAATCACCGTTCCCAGTGCCCATATGCTTTTTCCCTTGTGTCAGGCTCAAAAGACGACATGACAAATGAGCGCAACAAGTTTGACTCACAACATGAGTGAAGCTGATAGGCCCTTGGTAGACTTTTCGCGGTATGACTTGATGACCTGAGGGATATTTTGGATCATCCACAAGACCGCGCCAATGGTTCCCAAAGCATTCTCGACGGCGTAGTTCTCTTTCATCTGTCTTTAATTGTCTGACCAGAACAGGAGCGGTCGTGGTAATGATGGTCAAAAGAGTCAGACACCAGGTTGACTTTGAGGCCAGTCGGTTTGTGAAGCCTCAGAAAGTAAACTGGATAATGTTGTTATAGAACTTGAAGGCCGCAGACTATATTGCTCATGGTTCTGGGTTATATTTACAGTGATATATAAAACGATCAAACCAGGATGAATAATGGCCACGAGTGATGCATGCGCTACTTGTGAAGATATCAGGAAAGGATTTTTCTCCGCTTCTCATACAACAACCGTTCGGGCGGGGGAACCCTAATTCGTTCCCTCGCCTAACGCAGCCAAACTCGCCCAGATGTGCCTCCACCTGCCAACGTGTGATTGACGAGGCCAACAACGGCCGCCAGGTAATTTACGCAAGACTTGCCGGACGAGCTGCGTAATTACTGGACATAATTACATTATTTATTGGTGTTTCATCATCGGCCGCATACAGTGCAGAACGCCCATACCCAACAAAAAAAGGTGTCAAAAATTCCAAAATTTCGGCCAAAGGCTCCTCTCGTCGAGAAAACGCCAAAATTCTAGGCGCGGTTGCGCGACGCGACGCGACGCAGAATAAAAGAAGGTATCTTCACATATGCTGCCATGTATAACTTTCTGGTCTTCCAAAAAAGGTTTACAAATACATATACCTTTCTTAAAAAGCACATTATCCGGAGACAATGACTTCATCAACATCTAGGCCTTTCACTAACCCTATCAGTGTCGACGACAGCGATGATGACCGACCTCGTCAGCAATGGCAGTAACGACGACGATAACAACAACAACGACAGCAACAGCAACAGCAACAACAGCGATGACAGTGACCAAATGATGACTGGGAAGATGCAGAGCAAGATGAAGACGAGAGCTGCCTGGAAGACATCCTTGACAGATTAATTCTTTTCGACGACTTTGATCCCGATTTAGAAGAGGGCGGGAATGAATATGTTCAAAGGATGAAGGGAAGGGCGAAATGGAGTGATCAAGTGACTGCAGAGTCCAAGAGATCTCTTGCGAACATGTACGAACAGGGTGTGGAAGGTATTGCCGTTCAATAAACACATAAACACTGAAAGTCTTTGCTGACCAGAGCTATCAGGTCGACAATGCAAGGCCTCAAGCATGCAACCAAAAACAATTCACGACGCCCGGCAGACCGCACCATTCGAGAGAATGCACAGAAGCGACGAAAAAAATTCGTGGCTAATGGCTCGAGCATTAAAAACTTCTTCCACCGTTCTGGGAGTGCCGGTTCTCGTCCTGCAGTTGGAAGGCCCCGAGAAGAAGTAGCGAGCAACTTTATTCCACCCATTTCCTCCACTTCCTCCACTTCCTCCACTTCACCAAACAGCGTGCATTCGCCATCGGACCCCCAGGCCCCAATTACTCACGCTTTCCAGGAATCGTCTCTTCTCCCACTGTTAGACAACCAAACAACAAGTTCTCCCATCCCACAATCTCCAACCCATTCTGCGCAGAGCAACCATGTTACAGTTGAGGCCTCAGGCAGCACCAGCAGGTTTTCTTCTTCTGCAGCGGCAATTCCTATCACAAATGCTATGCCTTTTTCTCCTTCTGGTGCTTCTGAACCAGGAGCCTTATCTGAGAGAGAACAAGACGAGGATGCGGACTATGTGGAAGCGGGAGATTCGGATGAGGATGAGGAAATATTTGAAGAAACAACACCAGGGAGGGATCTTTCCAAGGTAGAGGTCGCAGAGGAAATGTATGACAAGATCGAGAACTTATTGAAGACGAGTCTGGGGCGAGGGAAACCTTTGAATCTAGCCCGCCAACATGTAAGTCCATGTCCTACCATCCCATAGTCATAAGATTCTGATGTCCTTTAGGTCAAGATCTATTATCAAATGCAGGCCGTCCTGACACTCATACAGAGGGGCTGGACTAAAAAGGATACTAGCAACCATGTTGCTTTAGGTACTGCTCCAACCAGTGGCAGTGGTGCCTACGTTGCCTGACGCCTTCGCAGCTATATTTCCTTCTATCGACGTTATGGCAAGCTCCCAGAAGCCTGTCGTGCAAGCGACAACTCTAAGCGCTCCTTGTTGTTTAATGAGCAATTCCGTAAGAAGTTCGTTGAGTTTGCTGACGACCTTAAGGAAGTATGTATGTATCTCTGTCATAACATAGTAGTACCGTTGCTGATGTTGATGTACTTGAAGGTCCGAGTAACCGATGCGAAGGATGGTGTGGAACGTATTGTCTATCCTGAGGTTTTTGGAGCCGAGTCGACTTTGACTGTCCATGTTACAACAGTCCGCCGCTGGCTTATCCTTGTCGGTTACCGATACTCGCGTATCAAGAAAAGAGTCTATGTTGATGGGCATGAGCGTGACGATGTCCGTGAGTATCGCATCTGGTTCTTAGACCAGATGGCTACGTACGAGAGGTATGTCTTATCCACATTTCTCATTTCTCATTGCCCATACCTCATTATGCTCTCATATAGGTACATGACTTGGTACACTCCTGATAGTAACGGCATCCTCCAACCCCATCCTCCTGCTCTTCGACCAGGAGAGAAAGAAATAATTGCGCCCTTCCATGATGAATCTTCTTTCCATGGGTATGACATGCCTATTATGGCTGGTACGTCTAGTATGTCCTTTCAGTGGTAATGTTTAAATATTGGTACACCTTAGGACCAAGGATGGTAACATGCCCATCCGGAAGAAAAGTCATGGTCGTGTCATCATGGTATCAGATTTTATTCTCGAATCAACCGGCACCCTCGTACTAAGGGACAACGACAGCAATGTCATCCAAAGGGCTAAGAAGATTATTTGCCCTGGATCCAATGGTGATAACTGGTGGACGGCTGAGGACGTTGTCAAACAGGTGAGTTTACGGACATACTTTCTGGGATAGGTACTGAATTGTCTGACAATTTCCCAGACTATCGATTCCATAGCGATTTTTAACAGACTCTTTCCGGACAAAGTCGGTCTATGGGTGTATGATCAGTCCTCCGCACACGCCTCTCTTCCACCTGGAGCCATCCGTCCCTTTGCCATGAACCGTGGAAATGGTGGGACACAAAAGA
This sequence comes from Cryptococcus deneoformans B-3501A, assembly GCF_000149385.1. Taxonomy (NCBI): domain Eukaryota; kingdom Fungi; phylum Basidiomycota; class Tremellomycetes; order Tremellales; family Cryptococcaceae; genus Cryptococcus; species Cryptococcus deneoformans. The sequence goes on from NC_009178.1 coordinate 873,652, forward strand.
AGAATTCCGACACCGTAGTACCGGAAAATGTGCCAGGAGAGAGCATGAGGAATCAGGTGCAGGAGATGACAACCAAGGACGGGTTGGTAAAGGGGTTAGAACAGGTCCTGAAGGTGATTGCTGCTGTGTTATTCCAAGAAACCTATCTGGCTGACTGGTAGACAGGAAAGAGGTTACCAGACCGATGGCATCCACTCTAAGTGCAGCCCTGTCTGTCCAGCTGAGACTTCACAGGACTGTTGCTTAGCTCGGATGCTCAGCCGCCAAGAAGATGTACGCTCCCAGATCTCTATGCTGGAAGCAGCGATCACTTGCCGTGGTCATCTGTGCATTTTTCTACCGAAATTCCATTGTGAATTAAATCCAATCGAAATGGTATGTTGTCCAGCTTGATGAATATCAGACAAGTCACTGACTGGGTATCAGTACTGGGGCCAGACCAAACGGAAGTATCGTGATTCTCAAGAGTCAAAACTCACCTTTGCACATCAACGTGCTTTGGTAGAGAAATGTCTCGATGATTACAGCCTAGAAACGTTGAGGAAATACATCAACAGGGCGTGTACCATGCTCGTATTCTTTTACGAAACATCTGCTGATATGTGCCACTCATAGGCCTGGAGGTTTATATCTGTATATCGAAAGGGCCTATCCTATAAGGCTGCTGAGTGGGCAGTACGGCGACAAGAATCACACCGGAAGATGTCAGCCAGAGCTTACCGGCATCTGGGTGGAAACTCTCATTAATAATTAATGACTTTCATATGTTTCGTATTCCTTGATGTAGGCCATCAGTTTTCTAAGACGAATGAATGGATAAGGATGTTCTTGAAATTAGAGACAGAGAGTAATTGCGCTTCTCGTGTCATTTCTTAAGTCTCCAGCTAATTATTAAGCCCCCTTCTAAATATATAATTGGGTATGGGCGCTCTGCACTGTACGTACAACATACGACAAGCCATCCCGCATAGATCAACTGGCAAGTAGGGCAGGCAGTATTAATTGGAGAGATAGGGAGGAAGAGAGATGGACGGAATCATCAACTTTATCTCATCTCTGCTTTCTCATCGCGGCTGCTTTCATGTTGCCACTATCAATTATTACCAGTTACGTATGACCATTCATCAACCGACCTACTCGCTTTCTGGTCGCTCCTCCAGTCTGCCAGCTCATCACAGACACATGAAGATATACTATCCAATTTAAAGTCGGCCAGTGGATCCCAAATATTTGTTTTTCCATCTAAAGATGATAATCATCTGTCATCATGTAACGCGCATATGTCACCCAACTTATTTAAAAGAGTATGACAAGTCATTAGTTCATTATATCTACTTGAACCTAAATCCGGCAAGAAACAAAATGTCCATACGGCACCAGTATAAATTTGACCATGTCCCCCAAAATATCATGCTATGAATTGTAGAATTCTGTGCATTTCGTAAGCAATGATCCGCTGTAACTCCAAAATGGTGTGACTTACTCTTGTTGATCTGATGAATCAACATGTTGAGACTAAACGCTGCCTGCCCTTCAAACATGTCTAAACGCTCCTTGTTCTCGTACTGCGCACCCAACAAATCTTCCATTCGGACTTCATCCTGCCCCAGCAAACCGCCAGGTACAGTTGTAGAAGACGGGTAAGAAAGTTCAAGATTGAAGACACCAACCTCATTAGACGAGATGACGATAAACAGTTTGTCAAATTGGCGAGGGGAGAATTGATTGACCGAAAGGAGGATCTCTGAACACGACATTGTTAGACATGTATTGCTTGGAAAAGCAAGCGAGCTTACGTTTTCCGTACAAGTCAGCAGCGGTATACTTGTAGGACCCAAATTTAGCCTGTTTGCCTTGCTTCTTCTGCGACATTTGATGTCTGTATTGTTTACTCATAAAAAGCGGCTTCTTCTTGCCCTTGGCTTGTAGCTCGGCCATAGCACCATCGATATAATCGTGATAGGCTTTCACTCGCCCTTCAAACTCTTCTTTCTTTTTGCTCATATCCTCGTGAGCTTTGATCATACCCGCTAGGTTATCCTTGCGTAACTTTCGGAGATGGTGTTTTTGACGAATGTCAGAGGCAATGGATACAAGAAGGCCCTGAAGGTTATCTTCCCGCGAGAGACGGCCTGATCGTTCCAACTTCATGCAAAATTCGATGGCACGGGATTTGACTTCATGGAAAGGTAGGCTGCACTGGTGTCAGTATGCATGGTCAGAGAATACATGACTGACGCCACTCACGATCGGATGCTCTCAATTTGATATTCAGCCTCCACAGGTGCAGGCGGCAATCCGTGCTTTGCCTTCCTGGCATTTTCAAGCGCGATATCCCTATGTACCTCTTGTATCCACAGCTGTTCATGTATGTCTTCCGGTCTAGAGACAAGCACATCGAACAATGTCTTTCCTGTTTGGACTCGTAATACGGCAAGGACGTGGCGCTTGGCTTGAATCCAATCCGCTTTGGCCCCGGCTTTGGGATCTCCAGCTGTGGAACATAAGTGGTTAACGACATTGCGAAGCTCGCTGGCTACTTGACTCACGTGCAGGCTCAGCTAAACGGTTAGTGAGACGCAAATTGACCTGGTTTTTACTTTTGTCATAGTCTATGGGTGGACCTTCCAACTCTTCCAGAATAGGAACAATGGGATCCTTTTTGCTTCCATGAGTCTGACGGATTTGTTAGCGACCTATGTACACAGACGGCTCCTTAAATATACATACCAATACATCCACGTGCTGTATCAGCGCACTCAACGTTCCATAGATGTCTTTTCTGGTGATCTTTATAGGCTTTGCTTCAATCGTGGATTCAAACAACTCATGGGCATGGAAATGCCCTTCGGCGTGCTCAACGTCCGCCACTAGTCCCAAGTCAGTTCCACTGATCAGTTCATATGCTGTAAGCTTACCGTCCAGCAACCACTCCCGGAAGGGCAACGCCATGGCAGTGATAAATGCCTCAAGGGGCGTGCGCATAAGTCTCTGATCTGGGGTATCGGTATATGCTTGACCAGCGACGTGAGTAAGAAGATTGGCGAGTTCGGAGAGATTCCGACGTTCGACAGCGCCGACCCCATCAGGGGCCATGCCGAATTGCTCGGGAGCACTACAAGAAAAATCAGCGTTTGGCTAGGGCATCGAAAGTAGGTAGGACTAACATGATAGCTGGGAGAAGGAAAGGAAGTATGACTGTTCGTGCGACCACAGGAACCAGGTCATCATCCATGGCCTCAGGGAATTTACGCTATAAAGTGATCAGTTGCCGGCTTCTATACCATCAGCGTTACTCACTTGAAGAGCAAGCAAAGCCTCTCGAGCCATTAAGCGAATGGTATACGGAAGCTTATCGTGGGACTGGAGAAGATCGGTCAACAAGAAGTCGGTCAGATTTCTTAATTCTTGCAAGTCTATGTGCCGTTGTCAGCGAGGCGGGATTTATGGATGCATGAAACCACACTTACTCCTGATAAACAACGCTCGGGTGATAGCATGCTCCTGCAAGATCTGGTCCGCATTTCGGTCCCTCGGCAAAGCAGAAGGCGTCCCAGTCTGAGTCTCTTCGGCGTTGATGGTGCCTATGTATATCTTTGGATACAATGAGCTTCTCAACTATATACGTCGGATTATGCACCTACTCGAACAGGATCCGTGCAAAGGTCCAATTCGGGCGCATCGACAATTCTCATCACATGAGGAGCTATGACATCGTGGATATAGGGTGTCAAGGAGGGTTTGATGTACTGAGCAGTAACGGGCATGATCGGGAAGCGAGAATGGACGAGATCCTGTAGGCTTGGTGCCCGAAGGACTTCTTCGTGAACAGCAAGCTATACAGTACGGTTTTAGCATCTACTTCCTGTCAGAACAAAAAGGGCGCGCGTTACCTGAAGGAGCTTGTGGAAGAGGTATTCTTCCCTCCTCTCGTGACCAAATGCAAACAAAATCATTGTCACTCCTTCTACCAATCTTCTATCTTTTTCTGCTGTTTCATCCTCTATAGACAAGACGCGCAACAATCTCGAAATATACTCCGGCTTTGTTTGCAACATGAAGAAAAGCTGTTCATAAAGCTCCAATTTCCGCTGATTTGTCCTATCCAAGTGCACAGCACTGGAGAAGGGATCGTTATTTGGCGCGTGATAAGTTGCAGTTTCCGTTCGCCGTTTTGCTCGGGCAAGCTCCTGGAAGGTCATTTGATTGTTGATGATGAGTGCAATCTTGGTGTCCAGGTCTTTCACCTCTGTCTCCAGCGTCTGATTTTCTCTGATGAGGTCCACCACCTGCCCTCGCAGCGCCTCTATACGTACTTGGTCCGCGAAATCGGATTCGGTGTCATCGAGCAAGTGCATATAGCTTTGAATAGTCGGCACATCAACATCGATACCGGTGATGAGTTTTTCATACGACACTCGTTGCTGGCGACCTCTCCACAGGGCCTGGATTTTAACGACTTTGTCAACATTTCGATGAATAAAGCTGGTTCGAATGTAATGTCGTCGACGAGCGATGAATCCTCGCATGAGGGACTGTAAGAATACCAGAGCACCAATTGTTTTCCCGTCATGCAGATAATCGCGCCAGAAATGATACTCTTCCCTTGCGAGATAGCCTCTTGCCATGGCCTGGAAACCGATAACATCGGGCTGGACAAATTCTAGTTTTTTCTTCTGCTCCGTTGTTTGCTTTTTAGCAAGCTTGGTGCGGAGGAAAGCCTGTAGGCCTCCGACAGACCCAGCAACTTCGACCTTGGCGAGGGCTTTCTGCATGCTCTTGTGTGATTGCTTGGCAATGCGAGCACGAGCAAGGGCCTGGAAAGAAATAGTAGAGGAAGCGCTTTGTTGGAGCTGTCGAGTGAAAGTGCGCTTTTTGTTACGAGCAAGAACTCCTCGCGCAACAGCTTGAACAGCAACGACATAATTTGTGGCATCGTCCATCTTTTGCTCTTGTGCACGAATATTCCGTCGAACAATGGCTCCTCGAAGGTGAGACTGGAGAGAGGTGAAGGTAGCTGTTTGGCTCACAATTTTGCGCTGTTGTGTAGCAACTGTTTGTCGGTGTAGTCGACCTCTTAGCAAAGCCTGAAGAGAGCTGATCGATTGGACTGTTTGAGGCTCTTCCAACAAATTCTTGTAAGTTGTTCTTCCCCTTCTCACTAAACATCCTCGACAGTGTGCTTGAAGCCCAGTTACTCCCTTCATTGTGTTTCCCAGTCTCTTTTCGTCTGTCTTCCTCTTCGTCCTTGCTAGCAGTCCCTTTAGATGAGCTTGCAGTCCCACAACTTCCAGGTTCCTGACTTCCCTCACTCGCTTCTCCCAGCTTCTTCGAACAATCTGACCTCGCACAGCAGCCTGTATGGACTGAGCCATCGAGTGGAGGTGTTTCCTTTTGTCCAGTTCAGCCAATAGAGCTCGGCGGCATAGAGTTCCTCGAGCGTGAGCTTGAAGACGACGGGTGATTGGCTCGGCGAGCTCCAGCTGAGCTTGGATACGGGACGAGCGCATACGGGCGAGGTGACCCCGGAGATGACGCTGAAGACCGACAATCGAATCCTCACGCTCCTGGAGCAATCGATCACGCCCTACACTTTTTGTCAGCTTGAATCGAGAATGTAATGCATTAGAGAAACCACTCACTCTCATCGTCTGTCTCTTCGGGCTCTTCGGGGACCCAGCTCGCTTCTTTGGCGAGAGACTTTCCAGCGTCGCCGAAATTCGGCATGGCAATACCCTGCAAATCCTTTTGGGCGGCCGCGATTTGTTCGTCTGTCCTTCATGTCAGCCCTCTATCGTCTTTTCTTCTATAAATAAGGATCTTTACTAGTAAATTCAAACTGTCCAACCAAGTTGCCAATACGTTCAGCACGGCCAAGACGCGCAAGCAAATGACTTGTCTTCCGTGAGCATCGCGACAGCAATGTTGATGGAAGATCTTACCTCAAAACATGAATGCAAAAGATGACTTTAGGAATGTTCTTTTTATTGTAAAGGTCTGTAAGTTCAAAGATAAATGTCTACTCGTGCTGGTCAGTTTGTGTCCGTTTAGAATGACGGATAAGGACAGACTTCTGGCATCCCGACATTTCTAACAAAATTGAGAAAATAGTTGATGTTATCCGATTGCTTGTACCTATGCTTTGTCTCCTGGACTGGTGGTAAGCTCAACTCCTTGCGGATTTAATTTTTTCGTTCACAAAGTACATACCGTCCAGATCTTTTTCACTACCTCCTCGCCTTCGTACACTCTCGCCAACTTGGCCAGCACAACACCATTTTTCAGTCCCTCCTCCATTTCCGTTACACCAAAAGGTAACTCCTCCTCTAGGCAGCCTTCAATCCATTGCTGTGCTTCACCTACGTGACATAGATACTCGTAGGATCCCAGAGCATGTCGATGTTTATCCATCCAATTTGTTTGAATCAGCCGCTTCGACGGGAGAGGGGCGGGTGCTACAGATGCCGAAGACGCAGAAGGTGGAAGACGGGATTTAGTAAGTCGAAGACGGTTCGACATGCCTGTTACACCATCATCCTCATCCTTTTGGTCACCTCTTGCGGGCAAACTGCCTACGGCATTCATGAGACCCTTCATCTCCTCACCTGTGAGCTCAGGTCTAGGGGACTTGGGGTTGATCGCATCCGTAATCGCTGATTTGTGCGTGAAGGGCATGAATTGTGATCGCCGTTTCGACGGCGTGGAGGGGACGCGTGACGCTGGAAGCTGAGGCTGATTTTCGTTGACAGAGGGTGCGAGGATATCTGGAGGACGGGTAGCACGAGAGATGGATGACTTGGGCGTGGAGTTCGTTGATACATATTCATCTGTCTTTTTGCCAATTACTGGCCTGGGAGGTTTGTTCTCTTCTTCGCTATCGGCTGGAATCGTAGAGTGTTTACCGAGAATGGAAGGTACTCTCCTGCCTTCCGACGCATTATCTTTTCCTTTGGACGCTGCATCATCCTCCCATCCTTTTTCTCCGGATGCAATTCTTGGAAGATGCCTCCCTAGCCGACGTCGATCTGTTCGACTGATAGATCCATACTTGCCTCCGCCATTGGAGAGAGCGGGAGGCTCTGTTTGCGAAGCAGATGCAACAGATGAGGACAGATCTGACGGGACTTTGCTCGAGGTAGAAGCAGAGGCTGAAGGAGAGGTAACTATAGAACGAAGGGAAGATCGAGAGTACAAGTGATTGCTATCCCTCGCAGTACTGGGCGCAGGGGCTGTTCGTTCAGTCTGCCGAGAGGAAGGAGTAAATAGATCACGGAACGGAGATGCTGCTACCTTGGATGCTAGGGGTATCGAAGGTGACGACTGTTTTGCGCCAACCGCATCAGACATGGGCTTGATAGCCTGATTTGTGTTGGCTTCAATCTTCCCGTTGGCCATCTCAGACTGAAACAAATCGCCGTTGGTTACTTTATCCTGGGATGACATTTTCTTTGCGATTCCCGATTCATTATCCACCATCGCCTTCTGCTGTTCAGATGTGGTTCCTTTATATATTACGGGCTGAATAGCGGGTTGGTTATGAGTGACAGCGGTTTTGGCTTGTTCTCTCGCTTGTCTCCTTTTCAATGCGTTCGATCTCGCGATAGCTAGACGCTCTTCAACTGACTGCCCCCGCACTGAGGGTGCAATACTTTCTCCAGTTGCATTCGGTGATAACAGTGATCCTGTTGAGGCAACGGAAGGGGAAGCGGGACGATCTATGGGATTGGTCGATGCGCATGCCATTGAGGCTGTTGAGGGAATACGAATTGAGTCAAACTCACTGGCACCATAGACAGTAGATCTTTTGGCGACCTGCCGAGCCATGTACGAGCTAGAGAACCTGCTGGGCCCGTCCTTTTCCGAATCAAAGTCATTTGGAACCTGGGTGGGAGAAACCTCAACTTTCGTGGCCGCTTGTTCCGTGGGTTCCGTAGACGGTAATGGGGAGGGAGGAGGCAGCTGCGCAGTAGAAGGAATGGGTGCTGTTCGAGGTGTGGCTGAGATGCCTCGCCCACACTTTTGCATTGTGTGGGTTGTGCCGCCGTCCTGAGCTCCAGCGATCTTAGCTTCCCATTGGTTCCTCACCAAGTCCACTGATTTTGCTGTTCTGACATGTTTAGTCACTGTCCGAGCTGTGGGAGTCGAGGTGGGGGACGGGCTGCTGTCGATGATCATCTTCGCCACAGCTCTTCTAATTGGAGTGGAGGGTGGTGAATCTGCTAGAGCTCCTTTACCAGCTATTGACGCCAGGGAGGCATATGCTGGTGAGGCGGTGATGCTGGAAATGTTGGTCGGAGTTTGGCGGCCATTTGACGGGGAAGTGGTGTTGTTGTCACGGCTGAGAAGGCGCGTCTGGTAAGAGAAGATGCTGGATGAGCGACCGAGGCCTGAAGCTCCCCTTGGTGGCGAGTGCTGCGGGTCGTTTGACATGATTATACGGTGGGCATGGGCATGTCAATAGGTGTAGCAGCGGGGAGAGTGAAGAAAGAAGGAAGGGAGAGAGGAAGGAAGAAAGAGAAGATGGTGGTGGCGGTGGGATGTCCTTGGCCGTCGCTGTCTGCGGCTGACGTGTATTGTGCTGTAGTCGAGAGAGCAAGGGAGGCCGGTGCGCGAGGAGGACTCAAGGAATGATGGCTGTTTGTTTTGCTTTCTTTTCTGCGCAGAAATCGAGGCCCGACGCGTCAAAATCAGCTTACGTAACTAACGGAGTACCAAATGTACTCCGGGTGTGCCTGGGTAAACATTTTGCCAGGCGGCTCTAGCTTCCAGGAGAGATCAATCGCTCGGTGTGTTATTTTTTGTATTTTTTTTATTCCACCACTTCTATCCGACATCCAGCAACATGGGTAAGCACGACAAGAAGACAGGTAAGGGTCGTCTCGACAAGTTCTACCGTCTTGCCAAGGAGCAAGGCTACAGAGCCCGTTCTGCTTTGTAAGCTTTCGCCCTCAGCTTCCCACATACTATAACTTACAGTCACACAGCAAACTTGTCCACCTCAATCGCAAGTATGACCTCCTCTCCAAAGCTCGATGCTGTATCGATCTGTGTGCTGCTCCTGGTGGTTGGCTTCAGGTAGCTGAAAAGTACATGCCTAAAGGCTCGCTCATCATCGGTGTCGACCTTAACGCCATCAAGCCCCTTCCTCATGTCACAACCTTTGTCGCCGACATCACCACCCCTCACTGTCGACAGACTTTGCGTCAGCACATGCATGACTGGAAGGCCGATTTAGTTCTTCATGACGGTGCTCCCAACGTTGGTAGTGCATGGGTCCAAGATGCCTTCACTCAAAACGAGTTGGTTTTGCAGAGTTTGAAACTTGCCACAGAATTTTTGGCCAAGGGCGGAAGTTTTGTTACCAAGGTTTTCAGAAGTCAGGATTATAACAGTTTGCTCTGGGTCTTTGGTCAGCTTTTTAAGTCTGTAGAAGCAACGAAACCTCCTTCTTCTCGGTATGTGACTCACGACTGAACCCCGTCGCGGAATCTGACCTTTTTGCAGTAACGTTTCTGCCGAAATCTTCGTCGTCTGTCGTGACTTTATTGCCCCGAAGCACATCGATCCCAAATTCCTCGACCCGAAGCACGTCTTCAAGGACATTGCATCTCTCCCTACATCAATCACAGAGCCCACTGATACCTCTATCGCCCCCACCTCTTCTTCTACCGCCTCTGCTGCCGCTGCCGCCGCTCGACTAGCTGCCAACTCGCACGCTCACTCAAACGTCTATGCCCCTGAAAAGAAGCGTCGACATAGGGAAGGTTACGCTGAAGGTGACTACACACTGCATCACACCGCCAGTGCCGAAGAGTTTGTCCGAGGACAGGATCCTGTATTGTTGCTGGGTAACATGAACAAGATTGAATTCCGAAATGAGACCGAAAAAGGGTAGGTCTGGACTTTTGTCGAATTAATCTCTATGCTAATTTTTTTCAGCTGGCTCAAATCTCGCCACACTACCCCCGACATCATTGCCAACTTTGAAGATCTCAAGGTTCTCGGTAAAGGTGACTTCAAAGCTCTCATGAAATGGCGTCTTGCCATCCGTCTCGAAATAGGACTCGATGTCAAAGCCGATAAGACCCAAGATGCCACCGAGGAAGTTGTTGTCGAGCCTATGGACGAGGAAGAGCAGATTACTGAGGAACTTCAGAAGCTTCAACAAGCTAAACTTGCCAAAACCAAAAGGGAGAGGAAGCGAGCAAACGAGAAGAAGGCAAGGGAGTTGTTGAAACTTCAGTTGAACATGACCGTTCCCGACGACCTTGACCAAAATGATCTTGCCCTCCAAGGTGAAGAGGAGATATTCGATCTTGAAGAAGGCGAGAATGAGGCGAGGCGTCGAGGAAAGAATGGAGGCTTAGCTACCCTAGTGGATGATGGCGAAGGAATGGATCTCGCTTCGGAATCTGAGGAGGAAGAGGATGAAGATGAGGAAGACGATGAAGTCCTTGACTCTGACGAAGAGCGTGAGCGCAAGACTGCCGCTCTCGAGGGTGAACTCGACGGCCTTTACGACTCTTATGTTGAGCGCAAGAAAGAACGCGATGCCAAATGGAAGGTCAAGCAAGATCGACTGAAAGACAAAAACTTTGATGCGTGGCATGGTATTCAGGAGAAGAGCGATGAGGAAGGAAGTGACGATGACGATGGCCAGGATGACGACGAGGAGGGCGGATGGGATGTAATTGCTCAGAAAAAGGCAAAGTATGGTGAAGGTGATTCCTCGGACTCGGATTCCGATGCTGAGCCTGAAACGGAGGTTCCCAAGAAGATCAAGAAGGTTAGCTTTGAAAAGCCTGCCAGATCGGAAAAGAGCAGCGGTCTTATGACTAGTCTGAGGGAGCCTGAACTGCGAGCTCAGAGAAGTAAGCAAGCACAGTTGTGGTTTGACCAGCCCGTTTTCAAGGAAGTTGGCGATCTTGCTGCTTTGGACGGTGACGACGAGGAAGAAGAGGAAGAAGACGAGTCCGAGGAGGAAGAGTCTGATGATGAAGATGTGGATATGGAGGACGCATCTGAGAGCTCAAGTACCCTCGAAGGCGACGACGACTTTGAGATCGTACCTCAAGCGCCAGAAGATGACGGTCCCGAATGGGATGTTGATGATGAGGATCAAGACGAGGTTAAGAAGAAGGTTATCCAAGGTATGTTTAGATTATCTATCCGTCGTGACACTCAAAGCTTACTCTTGTTGCAGACAAGGGTCTTCTTACTGCCGAGGCTGTTTCTCTTGCTACCGCCCTTGTTAATCGAAAAACCACTGCCGACAAGCTCATTGACCAAGGCTTCAACCGTCTCTCTGCTCACAACAAGGACGGTCTT
>NC_009178.1:887479-927479 GCF_000149385.1 Cryptococcus deneoformans B-3501A
ATTGAGAATCACGAGCTGTTGCAATCCAGGATTGGGTATGCATTGAGAAAGTGTTTGGGTGAAATGAGACATTTTCCAGAGCTCTGGCACTATGCCGCTAGCTATTACTCCAAGTTGGGTAAACAGGACGAGGCTGCAGAGATTCTCGAAGCCGGTGTGAATGCTTGTCCTAAAAGGTAAGCTTATTCCTCTTCATCCCCAGACCTAGAACTAATCAACCTCAGCTTCCTCCTCACGTTTGCTTACGCTGAGCTTCAAGAAGAGCGCAAAGCTTTCCCGACTTGTCATTCACTCTATACTACCCTCATCTCTAAACTGAATCCCGAAGTCGATGAGCTCCGCCAGAACGTTGCTCGTGAAATTGACATTGCTCGCGGTCCCCCTATTCCTGGCTCTGAAAAGGCTGCAGTAGCTGCTGCCGTTGGCGACAGCATTGACGCTGACGGTAATGATATAAGCGATATCCAGAGGCTCGTGGAGGAACGGGAACAGAGAGGGGCGCTTGTGGCGCAAAGGAGAGGGAAGGACATCGAAGAACTGATGGTTGGCATAAGTGTCGTATGGATAATGTACATGAGGTTTGCTCGCAGGGCAGAGGTCGGTTAAGCTTAATTCCTTGAGGCACATTCGCAAGAAGTAGGCTGATAAATAGAAACAGGGTATCAAGGCCGCTAGAGGAGTATTTGGGAAGGCTCGGAAGTCGCCTCATCTTACGTGGCAAGTATTTGAAGCATCAGGTGAGCAATACGGTATAGTTGTCTTCGCAACATAATGAGACTAACGGCCGTAAAGCTTTAATGGAATACCACACCAACAAGGACGCCGCTGTTGCTATTAGAATTTTCGAATTGGGTCTGAAGCAGTTCTCCGAGGATGTTGACTATGTGATCAAATACCTTCAATTCCTTTTGTCGATTAACGACGATAACAGTGCGTTTCATCTCACATGCTTAATTCCTGCAAATATTGATTCTCTGCATTTAGACGCTCGAGCTCTCTTTGAACGTTCGGTTGTCAGGATTATGGGCGACAAGGCTCGACCTCTATGGGATGCTTGGGCTCGTTATGAATACACCTACGGTGACCTGTCTGCGGTACACAAACTTGAAGCTCGCATGTCTGAAGTCTTCCCCGAGGATGCTCCTCTCAAGCGTTTCGCACAAAGATGGTCATACAACGGAATCGATCAAATTGCTATTCGGGATCTTGGCTTCAACCGTGCTCGAATGGGCGTTGCTGCGCCTCCTGCATTTGCCATCGCTCCTGTTCTCCCGCCGGTTCATGCTTCTATTCCCGCCCCTATTGCCGTCCCTACCCCAGTGCAGCCTCCTCAAGAATCATACAAACGTCCTGCTCCCGAAGATATCCCCCCACGACGGCCTTCCTCTGCAGAATTCTCTCGTTCTCCCAAGCGTCATCGTGCGCAGTCTCCCCCTCGCCGTTATCCTGAGCGTGATGACCGTCCTCCTCCAGGCCGATATCGTGACTCACTCCCGCCTGTCAAGGCCCCATCAAGCATTCCACCACCTCCTCTCGCAGGACCAGCGTATGCAACACCTTCCAGTGGAGCGTACGGGGGCGACAAAGACAGGAGTGGTCTAGAAAAGCCTCTGGCGTGGTTCATGGCACAACTGCCCAATGCTCGTTCATTTGATGGTGAGTTATAGCGTGACGCAGCGTTGAATGTATAGGTGCTCATTGCTAATGACCCCAATCAGGCCCTGTTTTCCGTCCTGACGATATAATGAAGCTTTTCGGTGGACTTTCTCTGCCAGGTGCAGGTATGCCCCCTGCACCTCCTATCAGCAGAGGTCCTCCCCCGCCACCCATGCAAAGTAGAGGATATTATGAACGTAAGTTTCGCCGTTGTCACAGCCTCTCAGCATCAGATACTAATCATTGTGCACAGCTGAAAGGGACAGAAGATATGGGGGACATGGAAGCGGAAGGTACTGATTGAGGAGGTAATTGTTCAATGTTCATCATGTTGGAGTGAAAAATGTGGCAAGATAGACAAAGTTGAATGCATCAACACAAGACATGTTGAAATTATATCTATTACACATTAAAAGTGTTAACGCCAGCATTCCATCCTTCTTCTCAAAATCCTTTGCATCTCTTCTTTTCCTATTTCCACCCCCAGCCTTTCCTCAAACTCGACCAAATTGGAACTGTCTGTCCAGGCGACGGCCATCGCTTGAGAAAATGTTGGTTCTTGGTCGTTCTCCGATTGCGGCAAAGGTGCTGTTGGCAAAGACAGAAGTTTGCTAACATGAACGAGTTTGTTCCATGGGGCATCGTAAGGGATCGCCCATACATCCTTGTTCCATCGGTTACTTCTGAAAACTTGAGCAGTGACTTCCTTCCATTCGTTAATCTCTTCCCGGAAGTCTTGTCCACCTTTTTCGCTGAACTTTGACCATCCAGAGTACACCCCGCGTTGCAAAATGTGCCTAGAAAGTTCGTCTACGATACGTCTGTATAGACGAGCGGCGGTGAGAGAAGGAAGAAGTGATAGAAGGGTAGAGATGTGTGATGTGTATGTTGTGAGAGCAGAGACGAAATGAGCTGAGGGGTTGATGGGTTCTGCTGATGGAGGGTTATCCCATCGCCTGTTACCTGTCAACTTTCTTTCCCTGGATATGAATACAAGAACAACAAACCTCGTTAAATGCTGCTTCAATTCATTTTCCACCTCTACTGTTACAAGCTTAACAATCATATCCTCTGCTCTTCTAGATAACTGCTCATATTGTCCAATCAACACGTCAAATATTGATGCAGTCTGGTATGACGTGTCAGCCGCCGTGGGTGCTTTGATGGATTGCGGGACGAGGGGGTCTGATTGAATTTTCCATTTGAGGGCTGTAGAGTTGTGCAGGTCATTGGATAGCTCCACAAAGAACTACCAGGTGTTATTATCATACATTTTCGAGGTAGAGTAACTTACTATCCCATCTGCCCACTTGCGCATTGCTTCTCCAACCCAGTCTGAGCTTAACAACGCCTTCACCAGCCTTTCAACACCAATCTTCCCGCTAGTCAGAGCCCTCTGATCAAAGTTGATCCCCGATCTTGTGTTTCCGGATAGGGCTCCTGGGACCGCTCTGACGAAAGCAGATGAGAGAGTCTCAAAAGCATCTAGCGAGCCTGAAATGCGGGTTTGATATGTTGCAAGGATGGGGAACTGGACGGTAAGGAGAAAAGGAAGCTTGTACTCCAATTCAGGAAGTGGGGCATAACGATCTGTTCTCAATTAGCGCGTGTCGCCCCTGACGATGCTGAATATCACCTACCAATTATTTGCTCTACGAGTCCTTTCACCTGACGAGAGCTAATAGTTGGACGCATGTTAGATAGACCCTCGTCTTCTTCAGGCAACTCTTCACTGATGACCCAGGCATCGTTAGCAGAGATTATATCCTGCAAGCGGGCATTTGCAACTACTCCGGGTTAGTATGCTGTTTTCCCCAAAAAGGATAACTTACACTTCTTCTCCCCTGTTAACCATCGTTCAAACCAATCATCTTCCCTAAGGACAACGCCGACGAGACCTTCCCAAGCTGGTGCATCTCTGCCCTCATACAAGCTCGTAGCTTTTAAATCAAACCCTCCGCCCCTAACAGCTTCATCAAACACAACAGTCTGATATACAGTATGCGCTAACAGGGCCGGGTGATCCAAAAGGTGAGGTATACGAGCCCGTAAAAGAGAAAGGAGGATAGGGAGGAGGAGAAGGGTAAACTCGGACTTGACAGATACTGAAGTGTAGCCGGCCTGAGACGTGAGTGTTTGAATGTAAGTGGCAAGGAACGTCTGGTGGATGTACGTCTGGTCAAGGATATTGGCAAAAGCCCATTCTGGCTGTATCTCAGTGAGCGTTTTATTGAGAAAGGAATAATGTGGCGGAATTACCTTGTCAATCCTATTGGTACCTTTGGTTCCCATGAAATGATATCTAAATCTCAGTTCAATCGGGTGCACCAAGGCCTGTACGGGATACAAACCCGTTCCAAGCGACCATTGTGGGTGCCTGGAAGCGCCAGTTTCTTCAAGAGATTCTTTTCTGTGCCGCATATCAGTATCTACGTAAGGTATTACTTTATAAGAAAAGCAACACACTCCGCTTGCAGATACAAAAGATCTTGAAACGCTCGTTCAAACAAACGTCTTGCTTCCAAAGGAACATTCTCATAAACAACCTGTTTCGGCCAACCTAATGCTTCGCTTGCGATTAACAGGTTCCTATTCATTGCTTGTTTAGCAATCGGAGCGCTCAAGCAGAAGCTATCACTTACTCAGACATGATATCCTTCAACCCTTGCCACGTCTGCTCTTTAATATCCATCACCACATGCAAAAGGCCCATCTCTTTCGGCAAAGATTTGGTCATCCCTTCCACTAGGGCATGGAGACGCCTGTAGTGGGGTAAGGCTACCAGGGGTGATGGCTTGTGATTTTGAGGGTTCAAAGTGGAGTCACTGGCAGATGAGTTAGCTCGGATCTTTGGCAAGTAAAGATCTGCCCTACCTCAACGCGACGGCTTCTTCCAACATGTTCGTCCACGCGAGACCAGCTTGGAGGTTTCCTAGGTCATTCTGCAACCCTTCGAGTTCATTTAAGATCGTTCTCTGCTTGTTTCTAATCTTTGCTTCGGCATCCAGAGTTCCTTGTCCCTCTACCGACCCTGAAATGTCACCAATAAGCTCTGAGAGCTTGTCGGCCAGGTTGTATCTTTGTAGAGATAATTCTTGGGCGGATTGAAGAAGTTGCTGTAGAGAGTCCTGAGTATTTGAAAGGAGAGATGGAAGCGCCTTGCTTGTCTCTTGAAGCTAATGGCCGATATGAGTACGAGTTGTCTTCAAATTCCGATACATACCTCCTTTGCAGCCTTGGTGTCTTTTCCCTCCCAGTGAGATATTTCATCATCGAGGCCTTCCCTTCTCTTCTTCCGTAATCCACTACTAGGCTGAGTTTGGTCTCGATATGTAGGCTTTATAAGAGCGGCTACATCAGAGAAATGTGCGTCGACATGAGCTCGGATCTGAGATGCCAATGCGTTGGGAGGCGGCGGCTGTGTGAGAGTGCGGATTTGGGATGGAATCGACGAGAAGGCCATTATTTCCAGGCCTTAATATATGATTCCAGAAGCTAACTTGGAGGCAAAGGGTGAGTGCTGGTGGATTAAAAGTACTTGTCTTGTATGCATGTAGCTACGTACGTTTATCGGTCTCTTGCGGTGACTGCCTCGGGCGCAAGTCATGACGTGGAGAGTTCTTGGGCATCAAGACATTTCCACGTCACGTCTCAAAAAAGAAGGGGAGGCGGTGATCACCGCATGCGGGGATGATAATAATAATTAATGGTGTAATTAAAGACCATCTGCTGCTGGTGGAAGCTTGCAGAGACGCGTCGGTGGAGGTCGGTGTTTGCAAACATTACGATAGCAGAATGAGCGTTACGCGTAATGCAGTGTCGTTCGTCCTTCGTTAGCCGCAAGCCGAGCACCATTCTTCTACGCCCCCGCCAAACACCAGTAACGAAGGAGAACCCGTAATCTTCCAATTCAACTGCACAATGATGGACATCATCCAACTGCTAATGCAAAATGCAAGTACAAGTACATCGAAAGTGCGCCACATTCCCATCGGTCAATAACTTCTCTTCGGTCATCATAATTTCAGGACGACGCCCAGTCGTCGACGCGAGGTTGAGATCGATAGAGTCGAGCGAGAAGATTATATGACGATTGATGATGGCATGGACCCAACCCCTACAATGCAGAGCTAGCCCTACACAGCTTATAATCTGTAGCGGCAGGCTTGGAGCTTTGCAAGCATGGAACGATAGAACCGCATGCGGCGAGCAGAAGACAGCAGCAGGGAGGGCTTTAGGACGTAGAATCTAGGTATTGGGTACTCGTTGCGACTCCAACATCATCATGGTTAGTATCTGACAAGATTCAACACACCTGTCGCCCTTCAACCCCCCATTGTAACATTGTAAAATGCAGAAGTATCTCGAACAATAAATAGCATGCGTAGTACGCGTCCGGTAGCACGGTTGTCGATAAATTGATTAATGAAGCACATGATCGTTGGCATCTGTTTGTTTTTTGCTCTGCGGCAGCAGTACTCGTAGTGGTCGTTTCGGCCATGACCATCACCACACACCATCGATAAATCCTTCAACGTCATCCTCATGTTTGCGTTTGTGACCAAGCTTTCTTCGGCACATCACTCTTCTTTAAACATCGCGAATAGAAAATAAGACCCTAAATGAGAAGCCGGCAGGTAATTAAGCAATAATGGATAAATGAACTCGTCCACTGTTCAAACGACGCACAGTCACTGTTTCTGCATAGATCAAAGCCAGTATAGGAAGCCTAAGCAACAGGCCGAACTTCATTAACAAATATACTAGAGTCTCGAGTAGACTGCGATACTACTTCTGCACTGAAATATCCCAGACGAGCCGCTTTCCAGCCAACAAGGGTAGTAATACTCAACATCGGCGAAGAGGATCTCAAGCGAGTGCAGCGACGAGCGCAACGATACCTCCGGCGAGTGGAAGGCAGCTTCTCACTGCGTTCAACTGGATCCATTTGCTTGTCAAAGCCCTAGCCTCGAGATCATCCACCTTTTCGCCTGGCTTCGCATTGCTCGCCTGGATTAAGGCATTGTTGGTCTTCGTCATTGCAAGTATTGTATATGGCACGATGCCCAAGGTCAGGACCGCTGCTGTCGAATACCAAATAGTGGCGTTCCGAGGGAAAAACTTATGGAAAGCACTTCCCGAGCGAGCTGACCACGCCAGATACGCAAAGGCAGACGCGATTACGGCGGCCACGGGTGGATTCTGTGCCTTCCCAGCCTCGAAATTCTGGCGCCATTGCTTTGCAAGCGTAAGGGCTGAAACGCCGTCTTCCAGTGCGGAACGCTGGAGTGCAGGGATAGAGATCAGTGACAGAGTCGCAATGTTGCCTAAGCGGGTGGAAGTCAGACAGGAAGGCGCGGAACACGGTAAAAGAAGTCTGCCAAGGACATGGATCCTTTCAAAGAATCTTATCGAGGTGCAAGATCGAGCGAGAACACGAGGAGACGAGTGTGCCTACCTGAGAGCCACATCGCACCTGACACCCCAACGATTTGCGCCACTCTGAGAGACGAAAACATCCCAGTGATATAGAGTCCAAAGTGCGGAAGCTTTGTGGGCGTTGACTTTAGAGCGGTTCTGGAAGAGTTGTGACAATTAGCACACAGTTGCCGGAAGGGGTGAAAGGGTAGGCTTACAGTTCACTCGATATTGTAGCGTTTGCAGAGTGTCGCAAAATACAGATCGTAAACAGCGCGGACGGACAACATTATTATTGTGTCATTTATACCATTGGTTAACGGGACTAGAGCTTGCGAGCTTGGCGGGCGGGCGTCATGATCACGGATGCCGATGGAAGAGAGGGAGCGCAGGGAGGACAGGTTTTGGACGGAACGTTGTCACGTGGTTGTGTGATTTCCCACTTCCCCCATGTTTGACATCATTGGCGCGAACCTACGTATGCAGTCCAGTCGATTTTGTGACATTTGCGCGCTTTATGAGAGTTGACAAATTGACGTTCGCAGATCTTCCCAGAAGCTGTCCTGTCTGACGGTCTGGGTACTTTCGATTTCACGTTTTGGTCTCGCCCAAAATTAGCATGAACTTTTGGACCAAAATTGACAAAATTGAAAGCGAAGCGAATAAGTCATGACATCATGAGGTTTGACAGCTTGGAACTTCTCGGCCCGCGCCAACCTAATAGTATGTGACGAGGTGAAATTGAAAGTACCTAAAGTACTGTCTTATCGCAAAGCCAAGCTGAGATCTAGTTCAAAAGCTTGACACCTTAGCGTAGTGCAAATGGTTAGACCCGGCATGCCCATGGCGCGATCCCTTCATTCAGACGTGCCAAACGTAATGTCTCAATCGATTTCCGCGGTATTGTTTACAGGCAGAACCGGCGAAATGTGCATCTTCACGGGTACCCTCAAAGTCTCTCGCAGCCCGAGAAACAAAAGCACGAACCCTGCTACAACAGCTTTCGACTTAGCCATCTACAAAGCTGACCGAACCTTTTGAGTCGGCATCGATCTCAGTCATTCTGACGACTGACACCTGAATCCCCGATCCTCAGACCACTGCATCGAACATGGCTTCCGTCTTCGCCCGGAGACCAGTCCTCATCACTGCTACGGCTGTCGCTGTAGCAGGTACAGCCTTCTACTTCTCTCTTCCAGCACCAACACGTCTCGATTCCGCGTATAATGAGGTCTCTAGGGCCCTCTCCTTCCCTCGAAATATGGTCTTCTCCCGCGACCTGAAGGTCAGAACCGTCGAGCGAGTCAATCATGACACCAAGAAGATTACCTTAGAGCTGCCTGGTGGCGACAGTCAAATCAGCGGCGTGCCAGCCTCAGGTACGCCTAACCCAGTCCTCGGGCAACGCTCCCAAAATGGACTACTAACTGACTTCCGTCACAGCCGCAATTCTAACCCAGCACACTTCCGCCACCTCCTGGTTCCCTATCCTCCGGCCTTATACCCCAATCTCTTCGCCTGAAACACCCGGCATCCTGCAGCTTCTCGTAAAATGCTACCCATCTGGCCGCGCCTCGACTCGCATGCACTCCCTCCAACCTGGCGACGTTCTCACCGTCCGCGGCCCTCTTCCAGGGTACACCTACACGCCCAGCCTTACGCAGCCGCGCTCTGTCCTTCTCGTAGCGGGTGGCGCGGGCATTACGCCCATCTACTCCTTAGCCCGTGAGATTCTGACGGCTCATGCGGGCGACCAGACGCAAGTACAGCTGTTGTGGGGCGTGAACGGGATGAATGACATCGTGCTTAAGGATGAACTAGAGGAGTTGGAACGGAGGTATCCGGAGAGGTTCAAGGTGACTTACGCCATCTCGGGAATCGGAAAGATGGGCGAAGGGGAGAAATATAGGAAGGGGCATGTGAGTCGAGAGATGTTGGAAGAGGCGATAAAGCGGTGTGAGGGACGGTTAGGTGACGCGAGAGGGATGAAGGTGTTCCTGTGTGGGCCGCCCAAGATGGAGGAGGCGCTTGACGGGAAGAAGGGGGTTCTTCGAGAGCTGGGGTTAGGGAGGAAGGAGATATATAAGTTCTAAATGGATCGTGAGACATTTTTAGTGCCGTGACAAAGCATGCCTTGCAAGATATTACCATTGTTTTCTTTTCTACGGAGCAGGTATTATATGGGAAGAGGCAGAGGGCTGGAAGATATGGATGACGCCGCTGCGATGGTACCTGACGATGGTCGATGCAGAGCTGTTTTCATTTTTCACAAGTATGGCAGCTAGGGAGGCCGGACCAGCCTTAAAATATATCTGACCAAGGAAGCGCGTAGACTGATCAGACTCGAAGCAAGCTCTCACAGTCACAGTGGACGCGAACAACTAGAGACTGGGCGAAACGAGATGGCGGACGCACATCAGCGAAGGTTATTATAGATAGAGCTCCAGCTATTCTTGACCACGCAAGACGTACTGGTACGCCCCAAAGTGAAAAGACTTTTATCCATATCAACTTTTTAAAGGTGTGCTTTATATGAATTGCCATGCCAAATTGTCTTTGATTGAACACTCTAACCTTCATAAACAAGGCAGTAGCAATTATAGCAACGATCATCGATACGTATTCATTGTGGTGAAAGAGATTCAAAGACATACCACCGCCTGCTAAGCATATCGTCTGATATAATCAATGACTTTAACAAAGCTTCAGTTGCAACGCAGACGGCCTTGACAAAGTATGGGCAGCTAGGAAGCGACCGTACCCGATACCCGGCTTCTTCTTATAGTATCCCTTCCACTTTCAGGTTCAGTGACCTCCTCAATGGGTGGTACTGACGCTGCATATGCTGGTCTTCAGAATCAGTTGTCTCTTCTCATCCGAAGTTGTCTCAAAATGAAGAAACGCTCACTGGATGCCTTCTTCATAGTCGATCGACTTGGCGGAAGTGGATACGATCTCGGATCTACTTCCTTCCCATTCACACTGTTACCGTTGCCTTTGTTACTTCTTCCGGTATTGGACGCTATCGGTCGACGACGAAGTTGACGGGAAGATGTCCATTGCGGGAAGGCCGGATGCTCACTACCTCCCTCGGTCTACATCATTCGTCAGTCCAAGCGCTCCAAGACTATTGGGAACGGAGAACGTACAACCACCGTGGTTTTGGCGTCATACACGGTCTCTCCTTTAGTAGGCAGCGGTATTTCTCTGGCAAAGTCAATTGTTCGCACTTCATTCGTTAATGTATCAACTGAAATCTGAGTATCGTCCGGGGTTCTGCTATACGCGGTCGGTGCTACGCTTTTCGAAGCAGGAAGAGGAACCTCATATGGTTGGCGAGACTGATACGTATGATTTGGGGGACAAGGTACAATTGGAGGCGGATGGAGCCGTGAAAGTGTGTGTGAGTGACTGTTTTGGGCTCGCGTATGAGCGGTTGAGGCGTCGCTGCCGAAACTTGGGGGTTGAACCTCGCATGGTTCGCGGCTTTGAGAATCAGAGCGATGATGGAAGAAAGGTATGCGATGAGAATGAGATTTGGGGCGTGACGAAAGTACAGACGGGGACGGCAGAATATCAACAGCGTTGCTATGGCTTTTCTGGCCGGGCGGGGTATCGAGGCTAATGGGTACCCTACCTGTATGCATACCATCTCCATCCCCAGTTGCCGCTGCGAAAGAGTTTGTAGGCTGGAACGCTGTAGGGGAGATTAGGGACTGAGGTGAGGCTTGAGATGGAATTACAGCGATAGTAGGGTTATTGGATCGTGTTCTCGAAGACTATCCGTCGGTAGAAGACATACGATTATAAATGTTATGAGTCAGGTATAATAACATATAAGGCATTTTGTAAGCTTGGAATCTTGATCTTGGTAATTAATGCTGAAGGACATCTCGGAACCTTGCACGTACAGGAGGTTGAACGGTAATCTTTGAGTTTCATGAATTTTCAAGTGACGATGAAATCAATGATAATCAGATGGTTAATAAATCGAAGGTAGGGTAACAAGTTGGTTAAAAGGTGGCAAAGCTCGAAATAAGCTCATGTATACCAACTCCTCCTCTTTCCACCTACAGTTGGAGCCTTCATCCTACCCATGTCCATTCCTGCTATCCCATCGCTCCCCTGGCCGTTCCTTCTTACTCCACTCAAACCTAGTGCACTGTGCCTCCCTCCTTGCACATCCTCAACCTCATTACTCACAGCTTCTGTGGCCAATTGCGGGGGAATGAATAGGTTGTGTGATTTAAGGGGATGGTACAGGGATTCAGGCTCTGGAAGCCGGTCATTTGCCCTAGCTGCTGGGCCCGTCTGACGAGCATTATATAAGGCAGCGATGGAGTGAGGTTGAGGGTGGCCAACCCCATGATGGGATTCCGAGCGGGTCCGAGAGTGCCCAAGAGGTTTTGGCATTACGGGCTAGAGAGGGCCAATTAGCTAATTTCATCCCTTGGACATGTCATAATCATGACCTACTTGGATCCGATGCCTTATATTAGGCATGGAGGGTGCAGGTCTGGGAGGACCGGATGGGCTCCTGCCACCTTGAGAAGGCATAGGCCTAAACATTTGTGGCGGCATACCTGATTCGCCATGTTGCTCCATGGGTGGCCGTACCTTTTGTTCTCAGCGCATGTTGTCACAACCCCTCCTCAGCGCATCAACTCACCTGTCCAGCATGCATGTCGATAAATCTCTCTCTTTCACCCATTTCCTCGTTATCTCTCAGCTCTGGCTCAATATCCATATCTTTCCGCAAAGCACCAGCAACTTTGCTACGGGCAGCCGAAAGCGCAGCGGGACCACGATTACGTCTAGCGGGAGTGCTCCATTCGGATGCACGCCCGTCACGGTATTCAGAGTTGGGAGATCGGAAATTGGAAAGTTCAAGAGGACTTTTGGGCAGTTAGTTCCTATTTCGGCAAACTTGGAAGAAAATATACTCACACGGCATGATCAATATGGGTCGATTCGACAGTTCCAAATCCATGGTGCCCATTTTTCCCTTCATTTTTCCCTGGAAGGGGAAAAATGGGATACCTGTCTCCGTCCGGAATTTGACTCATGGGCCTCTGATGATGATGGTCATAGTTGTGCAGACCTTCTGAAAGACTCATCCTTCTAGGTAGGCGGTTGTTGCTAGCGATAGGATCTTTGTGGGGTGCACGGACTGTATGAGAGCGGCTAACGCCAGGGGTATCTAATGTGAGAGGAGGGAGGGGCTTGTCGTCAAATTGCGATCTGGTACCCGTGAGAGGCTGCCGGCCAGGTTCAAGCCCAGCCGTGGCAGCAGTAGGAACTTGAGAGGTATGCACAGTCTTACTCCTTGCCCCAGCCATCATCTTCTTTAATCCTGGATCATGGTCAACTCGTTCCAGGTAGCTGTCTGCTGTATGAGGGTTTAGCGCGGGGTCCGGCAGTGGAGCATTGACATGTGAGGAGGCCGTTTGCGTATTTGGAATGTTATGGTGAAGTCGCTTTCCCTGTGAGAGGGCTGAGGCAGGTTGACGTGGTTGAGAGTGTTGTTGAGTACCTGGTGTGCGATACATTTGCTGTGGCATCTGTTGCTGCACTTGGCTGCTGTGCCCCAAGAGTTGAGACTGTGCAATAGGCATCATCCCTGGGACCATCGCAGGCTGCTGCTGCTGATGTATTTGTGAAGGCGTTGATGCCTTACCCATGTACTGAGCAGTGGTTCCATCATGTTGCGCAAACTGCTGCTGAGGATGTATGTTTTGATGAGCTTGCGGCTGACCCTGGTTCCCCGAGGCCTGTGAGAATGCCCCCGGATTGCTTGCAAGCCATTCTAACAGCTGGGCGATGCTTTGCATGGGAAGTTGTGCCGGAGTTATGGGCTGTTGTTGTTGTTGTTGTTGTTGTTGCTGAGGATGTTGACGAGAAGGGTGAGCCTGAACATTCTGAGTTTGGGGCTGGAATAAGTTGGTCGTCGGCGATTGCAGCTGGGGTGATTGCAGGTAGAGTGGACCGGTCATGGGCGTTTGATGAAGCACAGCCCCCGGAACAGCCGGGATCGGATCAACACCCGGAATGGGGGGAGAACCGCCCATCCATCGCTCGGCCTCTTGCCAAGCCTCCGCTCGACCTTCTTCTTTGCCTTGGGCTCTTGCCTCGCGCACCCGCAGAGCCTCGTGGTATTTCCACAATCTGCGTTTTATTAGCACCCGAAAGCGTGTACGTATAATTTCACATGACTTACTTATCTCTGGCCTCCTCAAAACATCTCTGAATCCTCCTTTTTTCCTCATCTGTTTTCTTACCTTCCTCCCTAGCCCTGCGTAAAGCTCTCACTGCACTAGCCCATTCATTTTGGTAGTTTTTTACCTCGTCTTCTCTCAGTCCTGCCACTTGCTCGGTCTGAGTGCGAGCGACCTGCTCCGCAATGAGCCTCGCTTGAAGCTCACGAAGCTGCTTTTCTGCTGCTTCTAATCGCGCAGTTGTCGCAGCAAGATTGTGAGCTTCAGAGATTTGACGACGAAGCGAAGACATGGCTTCTTGGTCACGGCGAGCTTCAGCATCAAGAAGACGGTCGCGCATATCATACATATTTCGACCACTAAACAAGTAACAATCAGTTATAGTGGCATAAAAGAGTATGGCATAGCGGATTACTCACATATCACCTCTTGTCCATACACTAGTAGGTCCCATAGTCATCTCTTCCTCGAATCTCCTGCTTGTCTTGGGTGTGCCCTGAGTAATGTTATCTTCAGACCAGAAAGACTCGCCATCTTGCTCATGTACCTCGTTGTACATTTTGCCAGGAGTAATGTCGCCTTCCCCTGGGTCGACATTAGTGCCACCTCTGCGGCCGGATCTGACTCTAGATGGCGCACGAGCTGGTCGGTACATGCTGACAGAGTCGTTGGGTGCGAGCTCGGTTACGGATGGGTAGGCCCAACGATAGGGTTGATTGGGATCTGGTTCGTTGGGATCAAGCAACGGAGTAGATATATATCCAGTATGGGTGGTCAGTGGTGGATTGGTAATGGACGTTAGCTTGGTAGCGGGCGTTTGCTTGGTGAGCTGAGGCTGAGGAAGTTGATTTGCTCGATTAGGCGATCGTTCGTACCTGCTTGGTGAGTATGGCTCTGACCGACCGTTGGCCTTGAGAGGATGAGATTGGTTGGCAATATCGAGGCTTCCAAGAGATTCTGATTGTTCGTCAAAGTTGGGACCAAGGCCCTGGAGGCGCTCGTTCAGGGCGTTTAGGCTAGATACAGTCAATACAACGAATCCAAACGCTGGAAAGAATTGAAAATGAGGACGCAAAAGGAAAAAAGCGATGAGGAAGTGAAGTGATTATAATGAGGACCGGTTGATCCTCACCACACAAAAAGACTCTGCAAAGGCACCTTGGCGTATTGTCTCTCTGACAACAGCATCATCCAGATCATCGGCCAAAGAGAGGCCGCTTTCCCCGTACAGTGCAGGCGCATCTACGGTGAGATAAGTCATTCCCATATCGATGGCGAGCGGAGCACAAGACGGGGCGAAAATTATTTCGCGTGAGAGCTTTGAGATGGTTCAAGTCAAACGGCGAATCTTTCGTCGCACCAGGAAAAACGCAACAAAAAAACAACCATGTAAAGAGGCATCAACTCACTCCAGCGGCCCAGAGTATGCCATGTTTCCTCCTTCTGACAAGCTCTTTCCGAACCCCCGCATGAGTGGCATTTGATATATGAATTCGCTGGTGGGGTCAGAGTTGTCGATGCGCGGAGGCCTGGAGGTTGCAAACGGGTGCGTGCGTGGGGAGAAATCCAAACCGTGTTGATGAATGGGAGGATGGGGATATCTATGGGTGTTTGTACCGTCGTGGGCCATGGTGGACGGATGGGATTCCATTATTCTGCAGAAAGGAGTGGAAAGGAAGGACGGTAGACAACGGGAGAACGGGAGAGCAAGAAGGACTGTACGCTGCGAACGTGAGTTGGCTGTGGCGAGAGCCCATCTGTTAGCTGCAAGAGGCGGCAAAATGTGTCCGGGCGGACAGGGAAATTCATGGGGCTATCTGGGGAGAGACCCAGGGGATGCGCGTAGAAGAGGGCAATGTCGCAGGGTGACGCGTCGCAGGGACATGGCGGATGACGGTGGAGGGCAGGCTCCTTTGGGTGTATAGCGGGGAACAGGCAGCAGAAAACCAGGCCGGATATGGAAGTAAAACGCGAAGGGGAAAGGAGGGGAAAGGACCGAGCTTCACCATCAGGCCCATTCATCAGCCTTCTCCATTTCAGAACTCCGATCCGAAGGGCTCGTTCGGACATTCCGCGCGGTATGAATATCTCCTCTTAATAAAAATTGTTGGATTTGTGATTTCCATATATGGAATTTCAAGGAGGTGCCTGTCCAATCTGAAAACGATCGATCATTACATAATAATGCTCCCCCTGCCCCACTTCTCCTCGATCAGCCCCGTCTACGTATGACGGATGATCGACGGCGTTGGATAGACCATTTCATTTTTCATCGATCATCGTCTTCCGCTACATACTCTACAGCTACGCGCACTATGCCTGCCAAAAATAAGCAACCATCCCAGCCTAAATTAGAGAAGAAGGTGAATGCCAAATGGAGTTTAAGCGAAACCCGACTTATGCTCGAACATTTGGCCGAGTTACAACGGTAAGAATGGCGTTGTTTTACAGTACTCCAGCGCTAACCGTCTCATTCCAGCCAAGCCCCAATCCCCATCAAGCCTTGGACATCCCGTCATTGGGATGAGGTGGCTGCGCTATTCTCGGATCCATTGAAGACTAGCTATGCGTGTTGTAATAAATACGCATACCTTCACAATGACTACTACGCGCCAATGTTGAAACTCTCTAAGAAGTCTGGGTGGGGCATGAATGAAGACTTAGGCTGCATTGAGGCCACGGACGAGTTGTGGCAGGAGGTCATTGAGGCAAGTTTGTTTTCCGTCGTTTATTACATTGCTTTGGATATTAACGCTCTTGTCACGTACAGGAAACCCCGAGTAACAAGAGGTTTTACAACAACCCCTGGCCATTGTTTGCCATCTTCGGGAAAACATGTACAGATACCACTGCCACTGGGAGGCCCGTCTTTATCCCTGGAGACGGGCTTGTGAACGAGGAAGAAAGCGGAAATGATGGTGACGAAGAAGACGGGGGAGGACACCATGACAGTGTAGGTTATCATCATTTTAGAGTCTATTTCCAGCATTGCTTACTACCGGTCCAGGTCCTTCTTGCTGGTGATACGGCAGGGGTTTCTGAGGCATCCATACCTTCGTCAGGGCAAAATCGCTTCCGAACGGGTTTCGCGTCTCAGGAGCCCGGACCTTCTCGTCTCACGACTACATTACCTTCCACGGGTTCGAAGAAACGCAAAGCGACTTCTTCCCCGGCGGCCGACACCCAAATTACACAGCAGAAATCTGCTGCGACGGCCAGGGCAGGCCGTCGCGATAGGGCTAAGGAAACTCATGAGGTTGAACTTGCTCAGTCGGACCTCGACAGAGCCAACCTTATAAAAGTCCTGGACACCTTAGTCACAAAAGGACTCCCTGCCAATAATGTAGTGTCAGCTGTCTTCGAGGAGAAGAAGGCCTGTCGGCAGTATTTGGTAGGCGCGGAATTTTTGAGTGAGGAGGAGAAAGTAGAAGTGTTGGAAATGTGCATGGAGAGCCAAACGCACAGGCAGACGGTGCTTTTGGCGAAAGAGAATCCGGAGGACGAAATGTGTCGTCAGTTGGTAAGTCGTTTGCTCACGAAAAATAAATGAAATATCATAAACTATGAATTTCCTCGGAACTGTTTTCTTCTATGTCCACAACTTATCTTTCTATTTCACCGGCGGATCCTTCCTTGACCACGTGAATGGGCTTCAAATATTGATCTGGAAATTTCCGCTCGGCGAGCTTCTCCGCGAGATTTTGATGTCTCGCCAACCACCCTCAATTCCTCATCTCCTTCTACTTCCTCCTCCATGTCTCCCCCTTCATCCGCTTCACCCACGTCTCGCTCGGGCACCCGGTCTTTTATAGAAATGCACATATTGTGCAGGACGCAGCAGGCCAGAATGATCTGTGACTGCATACCGCCTTTGAATTTCTCCAGACCCCCACTCAAGACACCCCAGCGCTGTTTTGTGATTCCGAAGATTCTCTCGACGCTATTACGGAGTTGGGCGTGTGCGAGATTGAATACTTCTTTCTCAGATTGGGGACTATAGTAATCATTATCAGCAAAGCTACCGTAGCATAGCAGTTACTCACGCGCCGCGGCTTGGATGGAAGTCCGCCAGGTGATACCGGGTGCCACGATACGGCGTCAGCAGCTGATCGCATATAGGAAATCCAGCATCGGCCAGGAAGTAGCGATTAGAAGGAAGCTGGGGGAAGTTGTATCTATGAACAGCCTGATTGAAGGTAAAGGAGTCGTTTGCACTTCCCTCCCAACCAGCAATGATGTACGTGAACTTCAAGTCGAAGTCACATGCAGCAAGCACATTAATCGATACAACGCCCTTTCTGTTGCGGTAGGCGGGCTGCATCCTCGGCGAAACTTTGACAGCAATGTGCGTTCCATCAATCGATCCGACAGCACCATGAAAATGTCGGTATCGATTCAGGGGATCATCGGCTACTTTGGCATTTGGCGGCTCCCGACCAGTGGGATACTTCACCCAGCGGTCATAAATGACTTTCGAAGTGAGAGCATTTACTACATCGTGGATACAGCTACATTGCATTTATAATCAATCTTGAACATGGAATATGGATCTTGAATTGATCATAGCTCACAAGGAAATAAACTCATTGCTTTTTTTGAACTCTTCGCCTATCCAGTTAACTGATGTTTTCTTCCGCAAATAAGCTAAAGCAATAGCAAGGTGCTCTGCTGCCGTAGCATCATGCGAAGCAAGCTGTATCCCATGTTCTTCAAACTCGCG
Organism: Cryptococcus deneoformans B-3501A; assembly: GCF_000149385.1. Lineage (NCBI taxonomy): Eukaryota > Fungi > Basidiomycota > Tremellomycetes > Tremellales > Cryptococcaceae > Cryptococcus > Cryptococcus deneoformans. The sequence continues at coordinate 905,489 of NC_009178.1, forward strand.
CAATAGAAGCATAAAGACCTCTAAGCCGACCCCGAGGTGATGTCGCATGGATCGACCCCTGTGCTCTAGGTATTCCTGCACTTTAAGAGAACTAGTAAGGACGGAGTTTGACCTATCAGGGAAGCGCTCTTTAGGTAGGGTACGAAATTTGCCGTGGTAAGTCGTATAGATGGCCAACACGATTACCAAGATGATGAGGAACTCTTGCTCGTTGCATGCGTTGACGTCGTCTTCCTCGAATTCGACAGGATCGTTCTCGGCAAAATCATCGATGAGCTGTCGATCTGACATTGTTGGAGGTAGGCAATAAGGTAAGGAAGTAGTAGCTTTAATAATTGAGACGTTTATATATGGTAGAATGGACTTGAATGGACTGTGAAGCGAGAGACGTGCAGACGCGATGTGGAAGGTGGAGGCAAAAAGTAGAGGAGCACGTCGTATGGAAGTTTACAGCTGCTCTGGAGGTGTCGTAAAGTTTCAGATGAGAAATTTCCTTGTTGGGCAAGTTTGAACTTTCCATATGTGAAACAAGAATTGTCCGAACGACAAGGAACATTTCTTCGGAAACATACGGAAAACGGTATAAATAATTCATATATGAAAAATAAATAACCATATGGATTTTTCAAATGAAATGTCCGAACGAGCCCGAAGCAAGCCACTGCTTTCCCACGCTATCCATGTTTATTTATTATGCGGAATGCGGAACACACACGGATCAGGACACCACTCACCAAAGGTTTTGCTAGTTTCAAACTGGTTTTCTGCTGGATACACCAAATATCACTTGCGGATTTCGGCAACTCCTACTACGTACGTACAGCATTCGTATATATTTTCAGACTTCACGCCCATCATATAACATGTTTCAACTTGTACGGCTAGACCATCGAGCAGTGCCTCTATTCTAAACCATACTTAGTAGGACAACGAGGAAATCAAAAGCAGATCGCGTAATCTTGTTACGTTCCAACCACTGCTGTCATAGTACCATAAACACCCCTCTCCTTCTACCTGTCCATGCATATAAGCATTAACTACGTCCCGCTATATCATGGCTGTATATATATTGTCCCATCTCCTCGAATTTGTACTTCTTCCCTCTCTTCTCCCGTTCCATCCCAAATGCTTATCTTGGGGACCTTGACCCATCCGCTCCCTCCAAGAGCAATACACTCGAGCTTCACCTCCACTTCTTTCCCAGGCAGGATATCAGGTAATCGAACATTGCGGTCTCCTACCCAAACAAAGTTTTCCGCCGTGTCGACAGTGACCGACACTTGAGACGATGTATAATTAGGGTGGGTGTTCAGGACTGTGACGGAGAGGGGGAAGGTAGAATGAGGTGGGACGATAGGAGGGGTTGGAAGATGGAGTGTCGAAATAAGGAAAGAGTCCGTCGGAGGGGGGATGAAGAGCGGTGGAAGGGGGTGTCTTGTCGTGATCAACAAGTCGGAAGATGCGCTACTGGCAATGTTGGGCACAATTTAGCTGAAGGTTGATCTAACTGAAACTGACAGATGAGTGCTCACCTTCGCCACGTGAAAACAAGTTCAGCGGGTATCTGCACTGGGTTGCCCGCAGCCCCTCTATGACCTGGTGCCAAGTCGAACACCGCCCAAACACCATATGCGGTTTCGTCGTTCCATTCTATGACCCACATTAGATGCAATAAAAAATATAGAAAGCGCCCTTACCTTCAGGGAATTGTGCACCTTCAAGTGAGCTTGACCTCATCTTGACCTCCCTATCGTCTGCATTTCCAACCAGTTCCAAACCCTCTACGATCATCACCCTAGGTCCTCCTACTTTGACAGTCATTCCCACAACCCCTTCACCGCCTATTTTTCCTTTATGTGTCAACTTGACGCTGGTTTCAACCACAAATGGCCTCGGAACGGGTATGACCACTGTACGGCTGACCTCTTCCGTTCTGTCTAAAGTGGGGAATGTGTCGAGCGAGTTGCCGGGAGAAGGAATTGAGGTCGTAGATTGTACAGAAAAGTCGACAATCTTGGTACATTCTTTGGGGACAAATAGCTTGATGGATTGAGATGATGATGCGCCAGGTTCCAGAAGACCAAGGGAGATGTTCTGAAGAAGTGTTGAAGTTCGGTTTTCACCCGCTTCAATACTCGATCCTAGCGGTGCACCTTGTTTAGCGATTTCCAAAGGACTCCCATGTATGGGTCATGAAACTCACCATCGTCCTCCCCATCGTCTGTTGGCTGCAAGAAAACCGACAGGGCGACGTTCATCTTCCTGTCGTCGTTGTTTGCCACCTTCACCTCTATGGGTAATGTCTCACCCACAAAAGCTAAAGGATGATGTGAGACTTGAAGATCAACGGCATGCGGTTGTGGGCCGAAACTTCGAATCAGTAACGCTTAGCACAATTCCCTTCATTGCCACCAAAAAATAAAAAAGAAAAACAGAAGAATGTCAAAATGCTTACAAGACGGAAGTTGCCAGCCTCTCTCCGCAGTCTGAAACACCTTTTTTTGTTGTCCATTCAGATATCTCCCCGGGGATAAAGACAAATTCAAACGCCCAAGATCCCTGTTTCAAGACCAACTTGATTGATGTTATCTGTACTTCACTCTCTAGCGAAGACGCAAGCTGCCCATTAATAACGAGGATCTGCTTGGGTCGCCATCTCAGAGACGCTTGGCCAGAGTCGGCGGTGATGACCTGAATTGGTTCGTCCTCAACCGAGTTGCTTGAAACAATTGTAACAGGAGGCCGTTCGTCTGAGAAGCGGATTCCCAGATTGTTGAATTCGAGATCACCAATAATCACATTGTCAGGACAGCGAAGCGTTACCTGATAGGGTACAGATTTGGATACCACACTTTCAGCTTGCCAAAATCCAGCTCGAACATCCACTGATTGTCAAGCAAAGTTAGCCCGACTCCCCCATCTCCCCTGTGCAATGGGCATCCAATAGGCGACTACTCACGTAGTTCTGAATCAGAAGGTCCATCCATGTCAATCACTTTTGGATCCGTACTTGAGGGGCTGGTGGTCTGTTCAAGGAGTCATGGTCAAATTAGTATGATTCTATCTGATTGAATTAGTCGAACTGTTTTTCAAATACCTTTAACAACGTGACAAACTCCTCCTGGAGCCCTTCTCGCTCTTGGTCATTGATCCCGCTTCCTACACAAAAAAAAACATTTAGTTCCCAGCTCGACCGCATGGTCTGTTTCGCACATACCAGCACACATCATCTCCAACAAGAGCTTTCCTACACCGTCTACAGAACCGGCCGCTTTGGCACTCTCATACCACATTTTTCTGATTCCCTGGACAAGCTCCGTCCATTTTTCATTTTTGAAACTATGAGAGATACGATCGAAAAACCGAATGGCCATCTCATGTTGTCCTGAAAAGTTGTATGTCTCAGCTATGCGATAAGCAATATAGAGTGCGGTGCGGTTTGAAGGCGACGGAAGATCTTTGAGGAGAGAGTACGCTTTTGAAAAGAGCTGTACAATGTGTGTCAGTATTAATGCAATAGACGACAGATATGTCGATTTCGCGGGACACACCTCAATCACCAGAGCCGCATGGTCGACCTTCTTTTCGTTTGCGAATCCGGGAGCAGTGGAAGAGACGTATCCACTGGTTTTTGCAGCTTCGGACCCCATCGCATCGTTCTTTCGAGGTTCGACACTTGTCAGCAGCTATCTGCTGAAGAACAATGTTCAACTTACTTCGGCATCTAATGCCTCTTGGAATCTCTCCTGTCTCTTTAAAGTTCCGCAAGCAGCCGTATAGTAATAATAGGCCGGATGTTGAAGTACCTGTGTTGGGTTTTGAGAAGATATAGGGGTGGCAAGGTATGAAAGAGATTGAGGCGCTGCCGAAGATTCAAGCGTTGGGAAAGTAGGGGGCGGAGTAATAATGCGAAGGTTGTGTTGTTGAGCCATCTCCAGTAATTCGGCGAAGACACGGTATCTGTAGCATCTTCGTAAGCCATCAATCCGGAAGAGGTGCTACGTTTGGCTCACTGTCTTGCAACCCAGCTCCAGAACTCAAAAGTTTCTTCACCGATCCCCCACCCCCTTGAAAGATCTCCAAATCTCTTGAGATGGACGTGAAAAGAGTTCAACGCTCTTGATCCGTCACCCTCATACAGTGAGAGCTTGCAGATCTACAAAGGAGCTCATTGGTATCTTGCAACTAATTGTCATGGGTGGTGAACTCACCCTGACGGCCACACAATCAGCTAGCACCTTGGCTTCAGCCCATCTTTTGGTCCTCGGAGGAAGCGTTGTAGTAGACGAAAACATTTTCGCCAGCTCATTCCAGCAATCCTCATAATGTCTATTTTCGGAAGCTTTAGCATTTTATCCTATAAGGGATGAATGGAGACTTACCTTCTCGCAACGTCTATTTCACCCCTGACTTCTGCAAACCAGCCCATTTTCCAATCATACCTCACAGCCCAACCTTGCGGGCCCAACACCTTGAAACCTTGTGCGGTGGTCGTCGGTGCGTGTATAGGCATACTCGCCGGTACCCTACTTCTCTTTCTCCTAACCCTCTTGGCATGCGCATTGTAGTAATCCATAGAAGATTCATAAAGAGCATCTTGAAGTGATAAAACGAAATCTGGAAGTTGATCTGCAGAAACAGGAGAGAGAACAAACAGCGAAGCCTTGGAGGATAGGGCGGATGCGCGACGCAGGTACGACAGTCGAGGATCGAGCGCAGGCGAGTCAAGTGTTTGGGAGCTTGCCATAAGGACTACGGTGAGCTTAATTCCCCTTTCACCCAGTCTTCTTCTTCGATCTCCTATTTCCTTGATCAAAAGATCGTCCATTTCCCTTTCTTTCTGTTTTTCTTCTGCTTCTCGCGCTTGGATCTCCTCGGCTGTTTCATCGGATGTTATATGTCGGGTAGGTAATTCATACAGCCGGAGAAACAATACAAAGACAGATGGGATCAGTTCGGCGTGCTTGCGGACCCATACCGGGGCTATGAGGCCGTCAGGATAAAGAGGGGAAGAAGGAACCAGCGGAGATAGTGGAGAGTGTGGAGCAGTCGGCGCTGATGGGTCACTAAGACTGGGAGCCGTAGTAGAAGTGCTGACCTTGCGCATGGGCAAGCGAACATCCTTCATTACACATTAATCGTAAGGCGCTGTCTTTTGGAAGGCAATGCACACACCTTCTCTACTAACAGAATTCTGAATTCTTTTCTGCCCTTCGGATCTAGCCATACTCTTCCTTTCGCTGCCATCTTGGACAAAGCACCTCTAAGGTTAACCACGAGTTCGTCGAACTGTTGATCCCGCTCATCTACCTGCCATTTCCCTTCCTCGTCTCGTTGCTGCACGTCCAGTATACCCTCTCCAATTTGATCCGTATCAACATTAGGCGATTTGGGTAGTGATTCTTCGGCCGTGGGGGATGGTGAAGGTGCAGGGACGGTGGTGTCCAAGAATGCTCCGCCAGAAGGTCTCCTAGTCGAGTCTGTCGTGACTGTCGAAGAGCTTCTTTCTCGGCCTACGTTCGGATTTGAGACGACAGGCGGTGAGAGTCCGGCAATGAACATAAGTGGCTGCGGGTGCGCGAGGAACTAACCACTTGTCAGTATAAATCTTGGGGTGTATTCTCACCTCTCCTGGATATGAATTCATCTTCAACGGTTCCACTGGAAGAAAGAATTGTGGATGGCTTGTTAAGTCGCGAACAAGCCGGAACTGGAAGACATGACGACCGGCAAACCACCAGCAGTCAACATCGAAAGCCGGATCAATACGTAATCTACCTCCACCAGAAACTACCGTCGGACATCACCGAGATTTCTGGCGACTGCTGTTTTACGACGGCGAATGACCCATCCGAACGCGACACGCGCGCCACGGATGATTGATGAATTCAAAAAAGTGTCATTGGCTAATGTTGCAGAACTGCTTACTGTCTAATCGATTTCATCACTGAGGAGCAATACCTATACATATAAGAACCAGCCGCTGAATTATGTCGCATATCAAGCCGTTAACAATCCCTTACTCTGCTCTTGCCTTCGACGGTAAAAAGGAAGACCTGCAACAGCAAGTATTCCATGCCCTGGGGACTCACAAGGGCGCACTGGGTATTGTTCTTATCTCTGGCAAGTCCAAATCGTGGGATCGACGGAGGCAATGTATTGATAAGCGTTTGCAGACCTACCCCCACAATTCCATTATCTTCGCGAGAAACTCTTCCGATTAGCTCACCGATTTGCAAACATGCCAGAAAGAGAACGCGCGAAGCTAGAAAAGCCAGAAACGTCTTATATGTTTGGCTGGTCTCATGGCAAAGAAATCATGAATGGGGTAAACACATGCGTAATTCAGACTGTCTATCCTTGCTCATCTAATCTATAGCGTCCAGACGTACAAAAGGGTTCATATTACGCCAATCCACTCATGGATTACCCAATTGTCTCCGACGAAACTCGACTGGCATACCCGGAATACTATGCTGGAAACATCTGGCCAAAAGGAATGCCCGGCCTCGAAGATTTCGAACAGACATTCAAAGCGTAAGCTAGCCTAATCATCGCTTGTGCCTCATATCACTAACTTTTGAATGACACCTAGACTCGGAAAGCTGATATTCGACGTCGGCATCTTACTTGCACGGGTCTGTGATGATTTTGGTGAGTTATTTGGACCCAATTACTGTATACTGATTCGTGCTGACCTTGGCGTAGTTACGCCAACATTGGCTAACCCCGAAGGCACCCTTAGTTCATTGATTGCGAAGTCCAAATCCAGTAAAGCTCGTCTCTTGCATTATTATCCAGAGGATCCCAATCTACTCATAAATAATAATATGTTTAATGATGCTCTTTGTGGAGCTCATCTGGACCACTCCTTACTTACTGGACTTTGTAAGCTTTCTACCCCATTTCTTTCTACCTGTAGTCGTTGCCGATCGCTTATGTCATGGGATAGGCTCTGCGATGTATTTTGACACTTCTGATCCACCACAAATTGTACCGAATCCATCGGATACGACAGGCTTGTGGATTTACCCTCGTGAGAGTGATACTCCAGTCAAAGTTTCTATCCCCGAAGACTGTCTCGGTAGGTCTTCACATATATATACTGGGTATATCCAAGGCGTCGGCTGATCAAAAATAGCTTTCCAAACAGGTGAAGCCCTCTCACTTCTCACATCGCATCGCCTGTCGGCGACTCCACATTTCGTTTCTGGTCGATCATCTTCCACTATTCTATTTTCAAGGGAAACTTTTGCATTTTTCCTTCAACCAGACGTGGAAGACGTGATCGGGGAGAATGGCGAGACCTTTGGACAATTTACAAAACAGGTTTTGGGAAGACATTATCTGGATGGAGACATCAAAAAAGTGAATGTAGCTCACATAGCTGTGCCGTGAATGTTTTTGGACTGGGATGAGGAGCTGTTATATTGTTTATTGAGCACATGGGGAAGTTGGCATATTGAGACGAGGCAGTAGGTAGATAATGTAATTATGTGCATCTTTGATGGGACAACGTTCACCTGGCGGATAGAAACGATAATTATTGCGATCGGCATTATGACATGGAACTGTCCCCCTGTATACAAGTGCCTATATACAAAAGCGGCAAGCGCGTTATGAAACCCAACAAAATCCAAAAGGCAGGCGTGAAAACTGTTATCGAGTGTGACATTGACATATTATTTATTTGTCCACTCCTTCCACATAGGCTATCACGATCATTGTCTATATAATGGTGTACAGATCTCGGCATTTTAAGTTGTAGGCCTAATAGTGTAATCGTCGCACGCATCCTTCGGGATCGTTATTCTTCCCGCAACTTGAGGTTGCATAGTTTGGATGTAGTCTGGGTTCAATTCCCAGTTGGGCCCAAATTTAATTTTTTTGTTGTTCTTCAATTCCACTGTGTTTTCGATATTTATTAGCACATCTAAATAGTGTGTTCATGTATATCAGTAGTTATCAAACAATGTTTATGCATGTCACGCATGCAAATAAGATATGCAACTAATGTTACGCTACTACACACTGCTGCGGGCGTAGCGCAAAAACAAGACTCGTTCGCTGGGCCCGTCGTGAAAGGAAGTGATTAATTATGATAGATTTCGCATCCCGCGGGCAATAAAACACGGGTCCGAATATTTAAGATACGGCGGAAAAAGGTGGAGGAAGTAGAACCAAAGTGTAGTAAAATACGGTCTCCACCCACCTCCACCTCGGCTTCCGGATAACGAACGGGGCGGAAGGGCTCTATGTCTTAGGAGAGAAAAATGCTATAGACATAACGCATATTTAAGAAGCTGCGTGAAAAGGCTGCTAACATGTACCTCCCGCTTCCTGCAAGATAAACTTGCCGTCATTGTAGAACAGAGAGCAATAAACCACGCATAAAAAACTTTCAGCAGAAACACAAGGATGTCATCAACTGATCTCGGAGGCCAAGCTGCCGGTGAATACGGCTTTCTTCATCCTAATATTGTTATCCCGTGCAGATGCTGAACCAAGATTGTAGTCATCACTGGCGGTGGTAAGAATCTTGGTGCTTTGGTAAGCCCGAACAACAGTTGCTTGTACTGCGAGTGGCTAAGATTAAACCCCTGCTTCGCTCGCAGATTGCGAAGACTCTCGCCAAGCAGGGAGTCAACGTTGCGATCCATTACAACTCGGCCAGGTAAATTGTTTGTTGGCCAGTCAGGTATGATTATTGATAAATGAACAGTTCCAAGTCCGAGACAGAAGCTACATTGAAGACACTCGGATCGTATGGGGTCAAAGCCGCTGCTTTCCAGGCCAATCTTACCACTGAGGCATCAGTTGAGAAGTGATTTTCGTCTCACGTTCCATTGACTGTTTGAGCAGCTGCTGATATCACTCCTGATAGACTCTTCTCAGACGCAGCAGCTGCTCTTGGAGTGTCCAAGTTCGATATCGCCATCAATACGGTCGGTAAGGTTCTTAAAAAGCCTATCGTTGAAACAACAGAGCAAGGATTCGACGACATGTTCCTAGTCAACTCAAAGTGTGCCTTCTTTTTTATCAAGCATGCGGCCAAGAATCTCAACGAGGGGGGCACGATTATATCACTCGTGACTTCACTCCTTGGAGCATTTGCGCCTGGTTATTCAACTTATCAAGGCAGTAAAGCTCCTGTAGAGTGGTTCACTAAGTCGGCTGCCAAGGAGTAAGTCAGGAGAGCTCCATTGATATACTAGAACTGACATTTATATATTATAGGCTTCAGCCTAAGAATATTAGGGTCAACTGTGTGGCTCCGGGGCCAATGGACACTCCCTTCTTTTACGGGCAAGAGACTGAAGATGCCGTTGCTTTCCATAAAAGCCAGGCGCTCACAGGACGGCTCACAGATATTAAAGATATTGCACCATTGGTGGAGTTCCTTTGCAAGGATAAGTGGATTACCGGACAAGTCATCTTCTGTAAGTCGATTTATGAGATGACAAGGAACTTCGTTGCTGACATTTTGCACGTCCCAGCAAATGGAGGTTACACGACTCGCTGATCACCAGATAAGATGAAGAAAGACCTAAGACATTTTTGGAAATGTTTCAGGTAGTCATGTCTAAGTTTAGCGCTTTCCCAGTTCGAGAAAGATGCAGGTGAAATTGAATGTGGCTAGCGGAAGCTCGGTCTTCAGGCCTTTTACGATGTTTGAAAGTAATGTTTGGAAGGCTATGGCTGTATCAAAGTGTCCCTTATAGAGAGTTAGCTGAGTCCCTTTATTGTTTTCATGTATAACCATGTTCGTGAGGTCTTCTTCGACGGTTCGACCTCGAACCCTCTCTCATATATTACGTAACATGCGCGTCTCGGCCTTTCGACGTGTCGAAGCCGAATCCCACAGCGTCGGCTCGCTGCGAGGATGGGTGTTTTGGTTTCATTGCTCTCTCGTTCGGTTGTTCAAATGAGTATTGCACCTCTCAGGCCTTCCATGTCCGAATCCTACGCCATAAACATGCCCTCAGTCGCAGCTCAAACCGCCCCATCTCGTACGTATTCTCCGAATCACTGCTGGTCAGCTCTTTCTGACACTCCTGCGATTGACCAGCTACCGATAAGTACTCTGTCATTTTACCTACATATAATGAAAGAAAGAACCTTCCTGTAATTGTTTGGCTCCTGGCCAAAACGTTTGAAACTGAGTGCGCACTATTGTCCTACTAGTAATTTGATGGGGAAAAGAAAGGCTCACATTGCGGGGCACAGCGGAATCAACTGGGAAATTGTCATTGTCGACGATGCCAGTCCGGATGGGACCCAAGAAATTGCCAAGCAGCTTGCTGGAATTTACGGAGAGGACAAGATTGTGAGTTTTTCACGCCTTTTGAATCAACCGCAAAGATAGACTGATATTATATTGATAGGTCTTGAAACCCCGTGCGGGTAAGCTTGGTCTCGGGTAAGTTCTGCTTCTACTAACAAAGTCGAATACTGATGAGAGCAGGACGGCGTATGTCCATGGGTTGAATTATTGCACTGGCAACTTTGTCATTATCATGGATGCCGATTTCTCACATCATGTATGGTTTCCCTTGAGCGAAAAACCGCGTGATACATGCTTATATTGCTGCAGCCCAAATTCATCCCCGAATTCATCAAGTAAGCCTCAAAAGTGTTTTTTTTTCGTAAATAAACCACTATAGCTGACGTTGCTAGGCTTCAAAAACTCCACAACCTCGACATTGTCACGGGGACTCGATATTCCTCTCATCCGTCTCCTAAACCTACTGCCTCCTCTCTTTCTATCGGGCTTGGTCCTGGTGGGGTCTACGGATGGGATCTCAAGCGTAAACTCGTGTCCCGCGGAGCCAACTACCTGGCAGATACCGTCCTCACCCCCGGCGTTAGTGATTTGACTGGCAGTTTCCGTCTGTATCGCCTGCACGTCATCAAAGACATCATCTCTAGATGCACGAGCAAGGGTTACGTTTTCCAGATGGAGATTATCGTTCGAGCGCGGGCTTTGGGTTACACTGTGGGAGAGGTTCCGATCACCTTTGTGGACAGAATTTATGGGGAGAGTAAGCTGAGCGGGAATGAGATTGTCGGATATGCCAAGGGTGTTGCAAGTCTATGGTGGAGTGTGTAAAAGAGAAAGGGTGGAAGAAGACGCAAGCAAGGGTGGGGTGTTGTATGATATGAATGTACAGGTTACTGCATCTACATGTGATCAGATATAATTAGGACAAATTTGTACAATCTTGGGGCGGACATGGACTAACGAAATTAAGATTTATTCACTGCTACAACAGGGGACTTTCGGGTACCCTTTCCAATTCCTTCCCCTCGTTCGCACCTGCTGCGCCCTTGTCCCTTTCCCCGCTTGTCATCGCCCCCGCTATTTGGGATGTCCCGGCATTACTTGGGCCTGCGCCAGGACCGACGCCGGCGCCGGCGCCTCTCCAACTCCACCGACTCTCATAACTCTCCCAACTCCCTTTTCTCCTCACTGCTCGCACACTGGCATCTCTGTCGGCTCTTCCTCCTTCCCCGCGCTCTCCACTTACCCCCCTTAAGCCCCCACGAAGAGACACTGAGACCGAAGGCGCGTAGAGTGAGAGGTGACCCATAGTCTGGATAGAAGGGGGATATTCGGCTGCAGATCGGTCACGATCTCTTTCACGCTCAACGCCACCTGCAACAGAGAGCGGGGTGGACGACGGCTCAGCCCATGTTAGAACGCTTGGGGAAGCTATTACGCTTGATGGCCCATTATCTCTGCTCCTTGTACCTCCTGCGCCAGGGGTGTGAGACGATGCGAAGTTGGATGATGCAAGCGTCAACGTGGAAGCGTTGGGGTCTGGGGGGGATGATGGATGTGGATTGTGTCCGGGATGAGGGTTTGTATGTTTCGGGGCTTGAAGTAACCCTAGGGCTGGTTGTGGAGGGCTTGCGGGCGATGTAGAAGTAGGAGACGTCGGAGATACAGGCGTGCTCGCTTCGGAGGTATGGATATTCGGAATGCTTTCCCCACCACCCGTTTGGGTCAACGAATGTTGAGAAGCAGATCTATGAGAGGCGTTGGGATGCGACCCTTGGGCAATATGAGCGATTCCAGGACCAGAGTCGAATGATATGCACGTTGTGGGTTTTGTGCTCGTCGATCCATCTCTGCTCACCCTCCGCTGCCTGCTTCTTCCCTCGTCTGCTCCCTGTGCATCTTCATCTGCATCGTCCTCACTGCCGTCACAGCTTGCCCCATCTTCATCCAGTCCTCCAGCAGACGAGACAGAGTATATTGTTCGTCTATAAGCTGAATGATGAAGCATTGAGTTTGATCTGGATCTGTATGAAGAAAGCGTTGGCGACTCTCGAACAGATGGCGGGAACGGTCTCAGGCTGGCATCATCATCTGCTCTGCCACTATCACCTTCTTCAAAACCATCCAGAACACCACTTTGGCTCGACCTTCGACTTGCCGTCCCGTGTCCACTACCACTGGCTCCATCATTTTCCGCGCTATAGCCACCACTCAGCGTCGTACTCAATGTCATCGCATCGTCCATGAACCCCTGCTTATGTCTTCCCCTCAAGCCCTGCCCAAGTGGGAGTGAAGGGTAGGGATTATTAGCTTCTCGTCGGCGTTCACGGTCAAGCGTGTTTGCAGCACTTGAAATTGAGAACGATACGCTGGGAAATGTATCTGCCCTGGACATTCTGGCCCGACTTTCTCCCCTTCCTGTTTCCTTTTCCTCTTTTCCCCCCGAAAGCCCTAGTGCTCGGGGTTTCGGCATACTTGTCAACCTCGTTCTCGATCTGGGCTGCTTGGGTGACATTGTAGTCTCAATGCCAGGACGCCGACCGGCAGTGGTTAGCTTACGGGCTAACCAATCAAATAGAGGTTTCTTCTCCCTGTCTCTATCTCTTTCCCGTTCTCGTTCCCGTTCTTTGGCGTCCTTAACTGGAAGCGTTTCGGAACGTCGTGGTGCTAATGATGGAGCGGCGGGAGGTGGATGGTTGGGGTAAGGATGCAGGTGAGTATGGGCGTCGGCATAGGCCTCTGCTAGGGTCCTCATTGGGCCAGCTGGTGAGGGTACCATCCCCACGGTCATTGCCATACCCGTCTCTGCCGCATCTCTGGCGTGCCCGGGAGCGTCGGTCGCTGGCACCTGCTGCCCGGGCGGAGCGAGCGGGCGTGGTACTCGTTTGTGGTGGCTGTTTCTGGAGTGGATGGGGTTCGCAGGGAGGACAGAAAGGGGAGACTTGGGGGATGGCATACTTGCGGGGAGTGAAGTGGGGGAAAGGGAAAGAGAAAAAGAGATGCGAATGTGAATATACAAGTCAACAAAGCAGTCTGCGGTACACAAGCGGGAACGGGGGACTTGGCCGAGGCTGGCATAACGTGATGATTACTCGATCATGCGTTGTGTTCTACACTATGTATGTCATAATCGTACATAGCCGCAAAATAACAGCAGGCGGGATGTGTATGCATGCAAGAATCCCACATGCATATCCTATTATGCAATACATACTACTGTACAACCAACATAACATGGCTTTAATCACACCTCTACTCTATCCGTTACACCATCTATTTCCCCAGCGATCTTGTGCGGTGACCCCTTGCTCTGCGCTCCCGTCACCATAACTATGGTCGTCTCCCACAAACGCATAGCTCTTTGCGGCATTCACCTTGCGTTTCGGGCACCTGATGCCCATGGTTACCGGGCATGAGCGATCGGCCCTGTTACAGGTCGACATGCAGGGGAGTAGTTCATAATACGAGTATGCCGGGATAGGAAGTGACGGATTACGAGGTGAAGATGGCGTACGAAGGACAGTCGATGGTGTGGGAAAAGTGCCACTGCTTGTGCTTGTGCTTGTGGCGGTCTCGATGGCTGTAGCACTCGTGGTACCGTTCGCGTCACCACATTGCGGGACCACTATCCGGCACAACCAGTCTCTGTAAGCAGAATAGCAGTCTAGGCATGATGACACATGTGAAAATAGATCCCTTCCACATGCGTGAGACAATAAAGTGGTGGAAAATGCCTCGAGGTTTTGAATGATCAATTCTAAAAGTTCGTCGGGGAGTGTCTGGATAGGCGATGTTGACGAGATTGTCTCTCCTGACGGAGAAGTGACAGTCGTAGAATTTGCATCAAGAGGCGCAGAGTAGCCCAGGTTGGGGCATACATCATTCGGCAGGACCAACTGACACGGAAAATCGGCTATAATGACTGCAGTCAGCTTGCAGTTCGTGGGCATGAACTTTTTGACACCCCGCTTCCAAAGAAATAAATTGACGTACCTGGTTTGGTCGCAAACCAAGCAGGCTGGCTCAACACGCCGTTATCATCGCTCAGCCAAGCTGTATAATTTCCTTGCTCAGTCAAGTCGCCCAATACCCAATAACTCCTAAATCCTTGCTCGTCGCCAACAGTCATCCATTCCGGCTGAAAGCTTTGTAGAATAGTGTTATTCGCTCCTGAGACACTGCTGTTCGCAGAAGCAGCATTTATGGCGCATATAGAGTTGTCCAAACCAGTGGAAGTAGGAGAAGAATTTGTGGGTACCACGATGAGAGTCAAGTTGCTCGACAGACTTGAGTTCAGTGGCTCAGAGTATGAAAAGTCTGGAAAGGCTAGCTGGGCACCTGGAAGTGTATAGTTCGGGTAGGATGGTTCAGGCTGGGGGGAGGAGTAGAGAAGCGGGGAGAATATTAAAGCGGAAGTAGACGTCGTATCTCCAAGTCGAGGATATACCGCCGATAACGCATGCAAGGGGCCTATTCACGTTTTAACTCGAAAGTCTCCACCTACTCACCCAAAAAAAGAGACTACCTACCACTGGTTGAAGCCCCCATCTGCACTACAACGTTGCCATTACCCACACCGGTCGTATTCAACGTCGAGCCATCAGATCCCAAACCTAGTCCCAGCAAAAGATGAACTTGAGTTTCACTGGTCCCATTCAGAGTCCAGTTCCCAAATCCGCTACTCCATGCTAACTCCCATGTAGCTCCATTCTTCCCACTTTTGTAATTATACCCCTTACCCCCGGAAGAGGTGGGTACACCGCCTGCAGAAGCGTCTCTGATCGGTTTTGAACCGAGATTGAATGAGGCCGGTGAGGAAGTAGAGATCAAAACAGTTGGGAGAATCGTCGTATTGGATGTTAGTGAACATACTGAAAACGTCAGGTAGAGGGACGATGTC
This sequence comes from Cryptococcus deneoformans B-3501A, assembly GCF_000149385.1. Taxonomy (NCBI): domain Eukaryota; kingdom Fungi; phylum Basidiomycota; class Tremellomycetes; order Tremellales; family Cryptococcaceae; genus Cryptococcus; species Cryptococcus deneoformans. The sequence goes on from NC_009178.1 coordinate 920,671, forward strand.
GATGGGAGTGCCAGCTGGAGAAGAGGATGAGAACTGTTAAGTGGTGGCAGAGAGACGGTTGCGGGAAAAGCCTGGCGTGGTAAAATAGAGGTTGCAGTGGCTTTTGAAGATGACGAGCCGGTTGCTGTTTGCGCAACCGCCGATGATAGCATGGACAGTATACAAAGCAGTACGACCATAACTGAGATATTGATCAAGTCTGGAGACTTGTATCTTCGGTTTAAGCGCTGGCGCGGCTGTGTTCCCTTGCTGCAGCCCTTTTCGCAGTCCAGTTGCATAATTCGCTGCTGACCATCATGTCTTGTGCGGATTTCTTCCAGTTGGCATCTGGTAGCTGGCCTTTTGAAATACACCTCTCTCGCTGGCATTGCCTGTTCGCTATCGTCTGCGGGCTGTGATTGCTATAACCTCATTGAATGGGTCGTGTTCGTCGCTCTTTCTTGGGAGATGGTCGTTGGTCGTGAATATATCGTGAATAGTCGCTGTGCTGTCCTGCAGTGCAGACTCTTTTGTTTTTTTTTTTGTATGTTATTTGTGTGGGATTTAATTGAAGATGGGAAAAGTTATTTACAAAAACCACTCCTTTTGAGCAGCGATGACAAGGTGTACAAACGTTGCGTCGGGTTCTGGGCGAATTTTCCCATTTAATCCATGGGAACAAAATCATTTCCAACCTAAAACTCGGGGTTTCCGGCCCATTTCGGGATATTCATGAGTTTATTAGCGGTATTGTGCAACAACAACGAACTCTTGTCTATACACTTCGTCACAAAAATGCCCAACTCAAAAACTATACAGCTTATCCTCCCGCCGCCCATCCCATCCAGAACCCCGCCGCCATCCCTAGATGTCCTCCTAGAAGCACAGCGTATCGCCGCAAAAAACGGCCAGAAACTCGACATCCAGTCCCTCTTATCTCCCGACCAGCTCGAAGAGTACCGCGTTCGGTATCTCAAACTCCCACCGGGCCCGCATCAGGGCGACAAGGATGACGATCTTGAGAAAAGGGATGAGAAAGAGAAACAACAGCATTCAATACCGCACGTGGACGACTCGGTTGGTGGCACGCCTGGGTCACCCATCTCTGCGGCTACCGCGTTGCACGCCGGCATATCCACACCTGTAGCAAATCCCGGCACGCCGTCAGCCAGTATCGGTACCCCGACAGCGAGCCCCGCGACGCTCGAGGCAAGGTTGAAGTACCAATTGCCTGATCTTTCACATCTTCACTGGAAGCGGAGACAAAAGCGCCTGGCAGAGATTGCGAGGGAACAAGAAATGCTGGCAAACGGCGAAGTCCCAGAAGTCTCTACTATTGTGGTAGAAGAAACCAAGCCAAAAGGTGAAAAGAAGTTGACGGAAAAGGAAAAGGAGGCTATAAAAAAGAGCACAAGCTATTGGTGTGTTTATCTTGTTGCTAAATCAACATGTTGATCCCCCATTGACATTGTCGGCAGGAACTCTTTATTGGTACAGGCGCGCAAGGACCGAGGACCCCAATGGGACTTTTCCACTCAGCAACTCCTCTACGACCGTAGATCAGACGAGTACTACACCCATGGGCGCAGTCCGCCTCCGACACCGCCCAGCAAAAAGCGCAAGGTGTCAACCGCTGAGGCTGGACCAAGCATCCCCAATGGTTCAGTCAAAAACCCAGAATCAGAAACGTCCAATACCCAACCAACGCCTACCATCAATCCCCCAAGTTTACCATCTTCTACCCCTTCCACAAATACTCGTCCGATATCAAGAGGCAATCCCCAGCCCGTGGATGGTGCTCAGTCAACGCCTGGTACGACCTCCAACGTTTCCCTCCCTCCTCCTCCTCCTCCTGCGCAACCGCAAGCCCAACTTCCATATCAAGCCCCTCAACCTCCTGCGCCTTCTCAAACGCCTAATTTAACTAAACCTCCTCCCATGCCCGTTCCTCCCGGAGCGCAAGGTCTAAATCCCTCATTCCTTTCTCAGCTTCAGTCCCTTAATCCTGCTCAACTTGCCGCCTTACAGTCAAGTAACTCTTCTTTAAGCAATTTGCCAGGGTTCCCCGGTAACCTGCAGGGTAATGGAGGCGGCGCTTCGGGACAAGGTGGAGATCAATTCATGACGGGCACCAATGGTCTCCAGCTTCGTGCAGGTGGGAACTTGAACACTCTACGTCAAAATCAGATGCCGATGCAAATGCAGATGCAACTGGCAATGCAGAAAATGGGTAAAGGAAATCATAGTGCGAGTCAAGGCTTGAACTCTGTGTTTGGACTGGGAGGTATGAACAGCACCGGCGTCATGGGTCCGCCTCTAGGAGGACAGCAAGGAGGGCAGGGACCGATGGTCGGTGGGAATTGGAGAAGTGATAGTTCGGGATGAGAACAAAGTCAATTGTAAACCCTCTTGCGATATGTATGTCATATTCTTGTCAGTCACGCCGTGGTCGAAAATGAGGCTAGGAGTACGTAGTGACGCAATGGTGAATTACAAAGTGGAGGCTGCTTGATTACAAACCTGTGGTTGAAAGTATTAATGAGAGTGCGATGAATATGTAAGTGGAGTGTAATGCATGTGTATTTGGATTACAAAAACGCGTCTTCACAGTGGAACATTACCATTTTCTCTATCGGTATTCTCTTATACTCTGGGTCTCGGCCTCCCTTTATACTCTGGGCTGCTCAGTGCAAAGCCACACACTTTGCCATGCGACCGCCAGTGCCCCAAACATAGCCCCAGCTTCCGCAGACAGTCGTCCCGCCCCACCTCGATCTCAGCTTCGAACGGCTTCGGGACACTCCTTACGATATCTCTCCTTCCGTGCTGTCGTTACCGCTTCGCCCTTCCATTTCTTTTACTCGCGATTTTTCATCGTATTATAGACATTATATCGTATAGAAGACAAATAACAGAGCTCCTCGTCGTGGACTCCACTCGCGTCAACGACAAGGTGCGTTAAACGTCATTTCCTCCTTTGCTATAGGTCCCTACCAAAGTACATCATGTTGACGACAGACGGCATCATTCCCAGTCATTCAACCAACTATCTATTTTGACTTTGCCGTTGTACTTTGCCATCTCATCCATCTACTAGATTATTACGACAGGCCCACATCATGGACATCCTCCATAAATTCAGCAACATCCGAGGTCGATCACATACTACCTCTGCCGATGATGTACCGCCTCGGCCAACGGCCGATGAGTGGTACATCCCCTATACTGGCCGAATATCGCCTCCGTCCCAAGTTCAAACCAATGAAACGGAAGCTAAAAGTCATCGAGCTCCCCATAAATCGGCGTCTCATGGCAATCTGTTGAGTGTCATGTGCGGAGGTGGTCTGGGAGATGTCGCCACCTTGAAACCCCACGGAAAAGGGAACAGACGAGGCCAGGAAGACTTTGTCAACGCTGCTGCAGGAGGTCGAAAATACCACTCTCGACATCAAAGAGGTGCATCCACTTCGGCGCTCTCCCCGTCATCACATTTGAACAAGTCCCACCATGCATCACTCTCCCCATCTTACACCTCGGTACCAACCGGCCTAGCGGAACCCAACATATTATTCTCTCCCCTCAACCGTCAATTAAGGGAAAGTACCAAAGGCACCAGAGATGATACTCCTAGGTACGCACGCGGTTCGTTCCTTGACCATCAGGATATGGACCGTGAGAAACGACAGCGGACGGTATCTGCTCCTCATCGGCCAAAACACCAGCAGCATGATCTTTATACTACCAAGGAAGAACCTAGGCAATGGGAGCCTTCTTCCAGCAGTGAGCTGTTCATTTTCCCCCGTCCTAATCTGCTTGCTCAACCGCTGCAAGACCGGCATGGCAGACGTAGCAGCATAGGTAGTCTTACGACAATGACGACGTCCGATGACACTGAAAAAGTTTTGGAGAATGGTAAAGCAAGGATGAGGGAAAGGGAAGAATGGGCAGGTTATGTCGAGAGAAGAGGACGAGCTATCAGTCTAGGTTGCCGTGCAGAACCGCCACCAGATGCCCTACCTGTTGGTAACACAAAAGCACGAGAAAGAGAACGACGTCGCAGCAGAGAAAGGGGTAAGAGCAACTCAATGTCCAGTTTGAATTTGGGAATCATACAAGGGAGAAAAAGGTCTACATCGTTGGGAAACCGGTGGACACGGCACAGTGGAGGCTCGTCCGTATCAGAGAAGGATATTCGTAAAAACGATCGAAATCGAGGGCTTCTGGAGCCCGTTGCAAGTGAGAAGCCAAGCGAGATCCCAGAAAGGTTTACCTTTGCCAAATCTGCCTCTACTATCAAGCGCGATGGATTCCCGGCCAAAAGGCCTGATGCCTCCAACTCCGTTTCACGCCATAGGTCAGAGTCTCCAGTCCCTCAAGGTCTGTATACTCCTGGCCACACTAGGAGTCATCCAAACCTCCTCAATAGCTTTGCCTCTAGTAAGCCATCATGCAATCAACCCCCGGCCCCTCATTCAGGTCCATCATTACACTTTAAACAACCTTCCGTTGCTGATAGAGGTCTGGTCGTCGTCGTCGGCCGAGGAACGCCTACTCAACGGGCAACAAAGATGGAAAGGACAAATAATATCCTGCCACCACTCGATCTGTCAAAGCCTTTGCCTAATTTGCCGCCCGAGGCAGACTTGCTCGTCATTCCAAATGATCTGCCCGTGTCACCTTGCCCTGATTCTATCGGTGTGGCGATATCGCCAGATACGGGAGGTTTTGAGGCCCCACAAGCTCCCGTGGAACGGGTTGATACTCCAAGTCCTGCAACTGCAAACGCAGATGAAGGATTAGCGCTACCCCCCTTGTCACCTGTGGTTGACACTAGCCGGATTGCCCCTGAATCCTCAGTCAGATATTCTCAAGATTCTAGACATTCGATCGAGGAGAAACGCCTTTCCAATGGGTCTACAGGATCATCAAAAGCACGAGCCTTTTTAGCCAAGCAACATCAACGGGCACGTCTTAAGCAAGCTTTCCAATCGCCGCTCCAAAGTCCATTGGGCTACCGCCGGCAGGAATATAATATATCACCTGTTAAACCTCTAGCGGTGTCGACGTCGACAAACATCAGCAATGTGAATACGACAGCGACATCTGCAGCTTTTGAAGCTGCCAACAATTCGTCTGCTGTGTTGCCAGTCCCTTCTCTGAGGTCTGTTAATGGTGGTTATACGAATGCGAGAAAGGGAGAAACGGCCGCCAGTGTAGGTGTCATGGACGAACAAGAAAAGAGCGGGCCCACCGCATTTGGCGGTGCTAATGATGAGATGGCCTGCACCAAAGCAGAAATGAAAGGCAGAAAGAAGGAGTTCGATCCAAAGTTGGGTGATACTCCAAGTACGGCCGCGGATGAAGACTTTCAAGTGAGTGGTTGGCGATTCCGCGATATAGCCGATTACCTAGTTCTGACGCAAAGCTACAAAAAAGGGATTGTTCTTTCGAACCCCTATTGACTCACAAACTACGTCAAGTCTTCCCTCCCATGATACATCATCTCTACCCGCCATTCCCTACACCCGACAGACTAGTAGTCCTGGCGAAGTGAAACAGTCCCAGACGGTTGTATATCAGACGGAGCAAGAATTGTCCGAGGGCAAATTTCGTCCAGTATCCGAAGGCAGCGATGATGGGACGTATTTGGAAATCGGGACGCCCGAAATGCCGCTGAATGATCAAACCTTGGCTGCAGATGATGTTATCTCCTCCGGCCCTAAGAAACTTTTAGCGCCGATCACGATAGGTGAACCTCTGGATATCCAACCAAGAAAATTAAATGCGAAAAAGAATGGTGGGAGTGAAGAGGCAGCAAATTCCTTTGAAAGTAAGTTGATGTCAACGAACTGTCTGTGACTTTAACATTGACTTTGCTCAAAGCCTTTTCTGCTCAAAATACTCCATCTACTCCTCCTCGGGTATCTGTATCAACCGACTCGATCTCTGCTCCAGTTTCTCCTTCCCTTCCCGAATCAGGCACTATCCCTGCCCAGAACCCTTCCATCTTGCCGTCGCCTGTGACATTTTCCGTATCTCATCAACGGTATCTTGTCAATCCCGCATATCCTTCTTACTCTCTCAATTTTCCTAGTCCTCAACAAAAAGGAAGATCGCCGTCTTGGACTCGTAGGAGAGATTCAAGAGGCGATATACCATTGTCGCCTACGATCAATGGTTATAGAGACTCAATGGCTATCAGTTTTGTGGATAAGTTTCCAAGTCCACCTCAGAGGTATCAGCAGGAAGGTGAGGCAGAGGAGAAGATTTATAGCCCCGTACGGGCTACACATGAGATTGATCCCTGACAGTGTAGGACGGGAGTTTCGACAACACCATGATTGACGTTGATTTGTATGATCACATATTAGGTTTGTAGCCATAATTAGCGCCTTGATTTGTAATGGGTATGTGGGATATAATGAGAATCGAATTTTGATGGTTATCAATTTCACGGTATTCTTGTTTCTCACACTGCAATGAATCTAGGGTGCATAAATGCTGGAAACATAGAATTCTACACTACCCTTTAGAGGGTTACTATACCACATTCTTCCTTTTCTTCTCTAACAAACTCTACCGCAACAAGGTCTGCACCTTCTCATCATCCCCATACCTTCCTTTCCTCATCAGTTCTCGGGCCTCCCTTGCGGGCCTGGCAGCCGCGGAGCTGTCTGCGCTGATGCTGCTCATAACTCTCCTCACAATGTCCTCCACACAATCAAGATCATAGAACACATCCGGAGATTCTTCAAGAACCGTAAGAATCATGATGCTCACCAAAGGTGTGGGAGGAAGGGCGGGGGCAACGAAACTGTCGATGATCTCCT